>NC_079169.1:11771755-11879255 GCF_947568905.1 Ostrea edulis
TCGGTATGAAACACGTCAAACAGCATTTGACCCAATGCGAGGTTGTATTGACGAAATAGATCGTTATAACGACCATAGAATTTGCGAAATGCTGACTTCAATCGAGACTGTTGAAATCCCTGTACCATCAACTTGTTTGTCAGTAGCTTACCTCGATTTAAAAACTGACTATACCCAGAACAAGCTCTTGCATATCGAATCAGTTGAGATATATAAACACCATATGCAGGTGATAAGGGAATGTTGCTACATAAATGTGGGAAGTTGACGATGGAGAAGCTGAAATCATCCCGTTTGTCATACAGTTGAGATGTATTTCTATCATGCGCAAAGTTTAACTTGATAAAGATTTTTGCAAAATCCTATGACATCACATGAGGATCGATCAACCTTAAATGAGTTGTGAGACTGATCAATGTGCATTATCTTCACCTTTCATTAAGATGTTACATGGTTTGTGTACTTTGTTTTGAATAGAATAAAGTTTACTGATGTCACGTAAATCCCAATTTGCTAAAGAGAATTTCAATAGAGCTTTATGAAGTATTTCAAATCAGTGTAAAAAAAAAAATAAGTGTACAATATCACCGCGAAGTGCATTGTTTTGCCGCTTTGTCTCTTTTGGTATTGCCAAGGATACCAATATGCAGTGGCAGATTTAAGGGGGGCGCAGCCGGCGCGCCCCTAAACATTTTTCAAATTCAAGTAAATCGTGGTCTCTTGTTTAGAAAAATATAAACGATAAAAGACGCAATAATTTCTTCAACTCTCGGAGAAGTAAATTACAGAATTGTTTGATTTATTGAAATACTTTCATCGGGAGAACTTACATTTTTTTTAACAATCCTTAAAATTTGCGTCAAATTAGTGATTTAACCTGATCAAAAATGACAGAAAATAGTAAATATGATTACAATACAACCTCACATTGGGTCAAATGCTGTCTGACGTGTTTCATACCGATTGTTAAGCCGTTCTTGGCACACTGATTTTGACTGCGGATAACTCCGTTTACCTGATCAGGATATGGGGCTCACGGCGGGTGTGACCGGTCAACAAGGGATGCTTACTCCTCCTAGGCACCTGATCCCACCTCTGGTGTGTCCAGGGGTCCGTGTTTGCCCAACTATCTATTTTGTATTGCTTGTAGGAGTTATGAGATTGATCACCGCTCGTTATCTTCACCTTCCAAAGAGACATATTTCAAGCCCTATAAAATCCGTAAAGTCCAGAGGCTTCCGGGCGGCCCCAAACCTCATAAAGTTGCACCCCGTAACCGCAATTCCTGGACCCTCCCCCTGATATGACTTGGGATTGAGCACAATTCAAGTCAGACTGCTGAGACACAGAGATACCAAGTACTGATCTCGGTTGAGATTCTGCTCGGCTGAATATCTGGACTGACGCCTTCACCGAATCTCGGAGCCGTCCTTTATAATTCATGTCTGGAAATTTACTTTCAGCTTCGGCCGGTTCTAGTAATTAAAGTGCACGTAGGTGACAATGTTGTTCGCTTCAAATAAGTTTGTTGACTATTAAATCAATTATGTAACACTATTAATCTCGGCTGAGATTAGGCTAGGCTTAATTTTTGGACTGACGCCTTCATCGAATCTCGGAGCAGTCCTTCATAACTCCTGTCCGAAAATTTACTTTCAGCTTCGACCGGTTCTAGCAATTAATGTGCACGAAGATGACACTGCTGCTCGCTTCAAATAAGTGATTCTGACTATCAGTCTATCACTATTAATTCTACATGTATATTGCTTACCGTCTAGGTATAAAATTCCCAAAATGATTAGGCACTAAAATTTACGTTCAAATGAAGACTTCCAAGGCACAATATTTTATCTCCTGGAATTGAAGAGTTCTTATAGTCTGCTTTATTTAGTTACTGATACTTTGTATCTCTACATACCTACTTGCATTTGGCTAATTTAAAAACAAACTTTAGAACTCTTCAATTTTAGGAGATAAAATATTGCGCTATAGAAGTCCTCATTTGAATGGGAAAATTAGTGATGGTTTATTTTATGGAATTTACATACTTAGACGGTAAGTAATACAACATTGATAGTGATACATATTTGGTTTAATAGTCAAATAACTTATTTTAAGCGAACAGCAGTGTCACCTAAGTGCACATTAATTGCTAGAACCGGTCGAAGCTGAAAGTAAATTTCCAGACATAAATTATGAAGGACTGCTCCGAGATTCGGTGAAGGCGTCCGTTCAAATATTCAGCCGAGATTAACCAAGTACATAGAGTATGCTAAAAGCAGACTTCAAGTTCAACGCAATGCAACGGCAAAATTCACGGGTTTACTGGGTCACACAAATATCTTCATATGTATATATACGATGTGACCGTTGGATCGATCGCGAGTGAAGCATGAAATGGTAATTGTCCTATCCCATGAGATAATTATAATTTGGTTTATATATAATACAGTAAATTAGAATTTACTTAAAAGTAACTTATTGATGACATTTCCCTTGCACTACAAGCCTGGTAAGATCTAAAGGGAAATGTATGAGGATCACTACAGGGTCCACCATTTACTTAACGCGGGGAATATGCCACCCAGCCCACGTTAAACATGTATTGTGACGTCACATTTAGCGTCGACGTTTTACTCTCTTTCAAATCAAACCATTATAAACAACAATACATACATTGATTAAAACTTTAACAATGATAATTATACCATTCATTTTTAAGATATCAAGTGTTTGAATTACAAATTGCGCGTCAGTCATTTAAACAAAACAAAAAACAAAAAAATGGCAACGCCCATTTGGATAAGAAAAATCCAGGAGCTGGAGGAGGGAGCGATCCATGATTGATTGATTATATCTTGTTTAACGTCCCTCTCGAGAATTATTCACTCATATAGAGACGTCACCAAGACCAGTGAAGGGCTTCAAATTTAGGTCTTTGCACGGCGCTTACGGCCATTGAGCAGTAAGCGTCCTTTAGTGTGCCACACCTACTGTGACACGGGACATCCGTTTTTAAGGGGGTGTTGCTAAAACGCGGAACGGAAATGAAAGGAAAACGGAAAATAATTTATTTAATAATGTTATGAGGTCAGCATCTTGTAAAATCAAAAAGCTTATTATGAGCAAGGGAAGCAGAGCTTGCAGGGAGAATTTCGGGAAGTCATCCACAGAATCCCCGTTTCATATTAATACCTCATAACAATGCATATTATATGGATTTTAAAACGGTGGATTTTGTGGATGAATGTACCAACAGGCGCTTGCTTAATATTTTTCAATGTAAGTTTTAATAAAAATATCAGGCAAGCGCCTGTAGGTGCCATCCTCTTCCCCCCGATTGTGACAGTATGTTGTTTCACAAATGAAGAAAAAAAACCCAAACAAGATGTGTTTGTGAACACACAAATGTCCCCGATAATGGTCAATACTAAAGATGGGCATTGTCACAAGAACAAACATCTTGGTACCAGTAGAAAGATCTTGTCACAAGAAATGCTCATGTGCGATATGAAAGCTCTAATATAAAATCATTTAGAAGTTATGACGAATGTCAATTTTTTTTAAAAGGTAGATCAAACTACAAGGTCAAGGGTCAATTATTTTGGTACCCACGGAAAGGAATACTCGTGTGCAATATCAAAGCTCTAGCACTTACTGTTCAAAAGTTATTAGCAAGGTTAAAGTTTTCAAAAAGTAGGTCAAACTCCAAGGTCACAGTGTAAAAAATGTTGGTACCCATGGTGGGTGTGACCGGTCGACAGGGGATGTTTACTCCTCCTAGGCACCTGATCCCACCTCGGGTGTGTCCAGGGCTCCGTGTTTGCCTAAATATCTACCCGAGGTGGGATGAGGTGCCTAGGAGGAGTAAGCATCCCCTGTCGACCGGTCATATCCGAAGTCAAAATCAGTGTGTCAAGAACGGCCTAACAATCGGCATGAAACACGTCACACAGATGGGTGTATTGGCAAACTAGATCGTTATAACGACCATAGAATTTGCGAAATGCTGATTTTAAACGAGACAGTTGGAACCCCTGCACCATCAACTTGTTTGTCAGTAGCCTGCTTCGATTTAAAAACTGACCATAACTACATGCACATACATGCGATGATTTAATGTTTTTACAAGGTGGAAAACAAAAATGTCGTAATTCGGACCATACAACTTTAAATGTTCAATTTATCAACTTCTCAATGCCAGTCCTTCTGTCAGCTCAATATAACAAACTTGTGGTTATACTGTCAACCTAAAAAATAAGAATGGAAATGTGGATTATGTCAAAAACCCAATAACCAAACAATGGGGGTGAAAACAACCATACTAAGGTCACCCATGGGTCTTCAATGAGTGATGGTGAATGTCTTTATCAAGTAAAAGGTTCAGCACCAAAGGGAAATTATTGAGAGCAAACAATGATATTAATCATAAGCTTTGATTTCAGTTTGATTTATGTTGAATGGTCGAAAATGCCACACGGAAGAATTAAGTTTCAAAGCTCCTGGATCGCTGCTATATACATGTATATCAATGAACAGACTGCGTGAATGGTGTAGAAGAGGAAATTCCGATACGTTTGCTTAATGCAGAGTTTGTGATTCAGAATTTAGAATAAACAATACAGGGAAGGCACAAGTTTTTCAACATGTTAAAGGAAAGGTCCATAAATCTCTTGTATCTTCTACACTGGACAAGTCACAATCAAAGTTCTCTTTCACAAGTAAAGGGGATCCAATTATATTTCAAAATGTTATAGTGGATCTAAGAGGGATGGAGAATGTAAAATAGTTAGATTTTTATGCAGAAATAATAAACTCGTATACAAATTGATTAATAAAACCCCTATTGATTCTTATAAATCTGCTGTAAAAACCCCTGTATGTGCCCAATAAACTGCAATATTTTCCCTATAATCCTATATTTTTAGACCGAAACGTAGTTTGACGCCATGTTCGTTTGTCACAAAATCTTGTGAACTCTTCTCCTCCTATATGGCTTATCGGATAGACTTCAAACTTTGTGCAATGCTTCATTGCCATTTGTAGATGTGCATATTGTCAGGACAGGAGGATCCAATTATTTTCCTAAAAATTATAGTGGATCTAAGAGGGGTGGAGGGTGTTGAAATAGCTATCTAGTGAACACTTCTCCTCCTATAAGGCTTATCGGGTAGACTTGAAAGTTTGTGCAATGCTTCATTCGCATTTGTAGATGTGCATTTTGTTGGGACAGGAGGATCCAATTATATTTCAAAACTTCATAGTGGGGTGGAGGATGTAAAATAGCTTATGAACACTTCTCATACATGTCTTATCTGATAGATATGAAACTTTGTAGTTAGCTTCATTGCCATTTGTAGATGTGGATATTGTTGGAACAGGAGGGTCCAATTGCTTTCCTAAAAGTTATAGTGGATCTAAAAGGAGTGGAGGATTATAAAATAGCTTGTAAACACTTCTCTTTTATGGCTTCTCTGATAGACTTGGGACTTTGAACAATATTTTAATGTCATTTTCAGATGTTCATATTATAGCGACAGGATTGATTGATTGAATATTGTTTTACGTACCTCTCGAGAATATTTGACCCATATGGAGACGTCACCACTGCCGGTGAAGGGCTGCATTTTAGGCCTATGCTCGGCGCTAAGGGCCATTGAGCAGGGAGGGATCTTTATCGTGTCATACCTGCCGTGACACGGGGCCTCGGTTTATGCAGTCTCATCCGAAGGACCGCCCCATTTAGTCTTTTGAATACATCAAGAGTTATATGCCCATTATATTATGGGAAACACTAAAATCCTGTTAACAATGTTCATTGTATAGGCCGTTAAAGTGTGAATGTATAGGAAACTAAAACTTACTCAAAACTGACCATATGTTATTCTAGTTAATCGTCATGAAATGACTGAACTACTAGTATTGCCAAAACAAACAATACTTGGTATTTTTCTTTCTTGACTTCTTTGTTCTCGTTCTTCCTGGTTTTGATATCTTTTGAACTATTATGTAGGGATTTGGGTGTGTAATTAGCTCCTCGGCACCCCATTGCCTGTTCGTAATAGACGACAGAATGAGGAATGCTACTGTGGGTTGCAACTAGAAGGGTCGACGGAGAAAGGGATCCTCGTGGTTGAGGACTGTAGACACTGAGGTTCTATAGTGTCTGTTGACCAACATTCCACTTTGGCCCCCACCACTGCTAGAGGAAAGGTTAAGTTTGGCCCGACTTTAATTAATGGTTAGCACATACATGCATAGATACATTTTGTATTGCTTATAGGAGTTATGAGATTGACCAATGTTCGTTATCTTCACCTTTGATACAGGATTTAATAAACAAACACAGTTGCATTTTTAACGTCTCCATATGAGTGAAAAATTCTCGAGTGGGACGTTAAACAACCTGTAACCAACCATCTGGTGCATTTTACCTCACCAAATTGTCTTTTTAAAAAACACACGTCCATTGTTGACTGGAGCTTCGTCTTCCGTAACGTCATCTAACGCTTTTGCATTCTCGCTGGAACTCACCACCGTTGACGATATTTCGTCGTTAGTAAGTTAATCGGAAGAGTCGGCATTTTTATCCAAATTTAAATGTTTGCGGACGGTCAACCTCATGTCTTGGTCCCATTGAGATAAGGAAAACGCAAGGTCGTGATCGTCCACAGGTGTGCTTTATATAGATATATCTTCTTCAGTGAGTAACCTATTATGGGTCTAACAGTTTCTTCTACTGTGGGGTATAACGCTTTACCAGGCAAGTTTAAAAACGAAGTAATTCATTTGGTGCAGTATTTTTGTTAAAACAATCCTCAAAACAGTGTAATTGTAGTTTGCGGTAATGTGCTTTGAATGCCTGATTTCAGATTTGAA
Organism: Ostrea edulis; assembly: GCF_947568905.1. Lineage (NCBI taxonomy): Eukaryota > Metazoa > Mollusca > Bivalvia > Ostreida > Ostreidae > Ostrea > Ostrea edulis. Next base: position 11,778,635 of record NC_079169.1, read on the forward strand.
CTCAAATAATTATAATTTACATAACTTATCTTCACCAAAATTTGATATTTGGAAGACTAACGGCGGAATATTACTTAAAGAAGTTAGCTCCTGAGCTTTTCATCATAACGTGTCAATTTCGAAAATCACAATCTATTTTTTAATCCGATGTTGGGAAATTGAAAGGTAATGATTCACCTGGAATGGACGTTGAGGTGAACATAAAATTCTGATTTGTTGAATCTCAGACAATCAGAAAGTTCGGAATAATAATTTGTATAAGGAAGGAAATATGTGGCTATACTCTCCGTCGTACTTGTGTAACTAGCGAAGAAGCCACAAAAGCTATTTTATAATTTACTTGGGATATACATGATAAATTTAACATGGAATGCTCAGGTGAGAATATGACCTCTGGGTGGAATACATTACCACTACACTGCCAGAATTACATATTTATTATTAATGCACATATCGAGGTGTATTGATTACTCTGTTCAGCAAGTTCTCCTGGGTCATTCCATCCGTTCATTCATTGATTGCTTAAATACAGTATCTACAAGATGAGACAATCATGCCTATACCATATGATTATATTCTTGCTACATATGTCAAAATGTATTTTGGTGGCAAGTGCCCTGGGTCATCCCAAAATCTATTTCATAGTTGTTGAGTAGAGAGTAATCAGAGGTCAAATTTTGTAGCCAGAGCTACAGGCCCACCCCTTATATTAAAGAGTTGAGAACTTGTATCACTAGATTCTTCTATAGAGAGCGTAATGTTTCTACACAGATTTGAGAATTCTTATATAGGGAGCGTAATGTTTCTACACAGGTTTGAGAACTTATATCACTACGTTCTTGCTTCGCCGTCTTAAGTTTTAAGTTAAAAAAAATAAATACCAACTTGTTTATTAATTTAAAAAAGAAATTGATACTAATATTTCGTAATTACTAATTTATAAAAAAAAAAAAAAAAAAAATACTTGCTAAATACATTTACCATTAGAAATTATCACATCCGCACTTTTGAAAGAAAGTTCGGGAATATCGTTGTTACCCTGGTCTGTCTGTCGTTCACTTTCTTCATCCTCAATAATCAATTCATAATGTGGAATATGATACTAGTGATGTTCTGTAGATGTGCAATAAGGTTTTGGAATTTTCAATTTTATCCATGGGACAAAGTAGGGATTAAAATGTTTTTATTAAAAAAGAACTCGTACATTTTATGCAGTAGCCAAAGCATTTTTTGAGAGATGATTGGAAGTGCCCTGTAATATGCAGTTAAGTTTCAGAATTTTAATTTTCATCCCGAGGGCCAATTGGGAGTTGATACACGACATTTTATATTAAATTTTACGTTTAATAACTGATCAAGATATGGCGTACGGCAGGTGTGACCGGTCGACAGGGGATGCTTACTCCTCTTAGGCACCTGATCCCACCTCTGGTATATCCAGGGGTCCGTGTTTGCTCAACTCGCCACTTTGTATTGCATATAGGAGTTATGAGATTGATCACTGTTCGTTATCTTCGCCTTTCATTTCAATGCTCGTTTAATGTAGGACCTCCATTTTCAGAAAATTTCGAACAAGAAATGGGCGTGCCACAAGGAAGTATTTTATCGGTCACATTGTTTAGTATAAAAATAAACAGTCTATCCGATGTTCTTAAAAACGACTTTCATTGAAGTCTATATGGGGACAACTGATCTCTATAATAAATAAGGAAAAACCCCATTAATTTCATCTTCATCTCTATTATGAGTTCTGTCGAAGATTATGCCAGACGATGGGCTAAATATGAAAAAGAAGAACTTGATACATTGTCAGAATGGGTTAAAAGCATAAGAGAGATATTAAAATCCCGCATTAGACACATGAAAACAAAAGTACGTACATGTACCATCTATGTTAAGTAAACCAGAAGTGATAAAAGAATTAGATAGGTTACATGAGGAATATGTTATGGTTCCAGCTGACAAAGCTAGTAACAACATTGTCTTTGTTTGTAAGGCTCATTATTACAACTGTATTTTAAACGAACTTGGCATTAATTCCACTTTTGGTAATCATACTTATACTCCAACTGCCCTTTCAAAAGACGAAATTCTTCAAAAGCATGCTTAACTTTTAGACACATTTAATATTCCAGTCAATGGGTCGAATGAATATGAGTTACCGTACCTATACTGGATTCCTAAACTACATAAAAATCCTTACAAACAAAGATACATTGCTGGATCCAGTAAGTGCTCTACCAAGCGCCTATCTTTGCTCCTCACGAAAATGTTAACAGCTGTGAAGGAGAAACTTCAAACTTTCTGTGCGACTACATATGCCAGAAGTGGTGTTAATCAAATGTGGATTCTAAAAAATTCTAAAGAACTTTTAGTAAACTTGAAATCACAGAATTTTTCCCAAATCAATAGCATTAAAACCTATGACTTTTCAACACTATACACGACCATTCCTCACGATAAATTAAAGACTAGACTTTTTGACATCATAGACAGTTGCTTCTTCAACAAAAACGGAAAACGGAAATATTCATATCTAGTGATCAGTCATTCAAAAACTTACATTGTTAAACACCACTCTGATTCCACGCACAAGTACTCTGAAGTTGAAATAAAAAATATGCTAGAGCTCCTCATTGACAATATCTTCGTGGTCTTTGGTGATCAGGTCTTCCAACAGTCTGTTGGAATTCCCATGGGCACGAATTGTGCTCCTTTGTTAGCTGACCTGTTTTTATATTCATATGAAGCAGAATTTATTCAAAACTTGTACGTGAGAAGAAAAAATCTCTCGCTGTGACCTTCAATTCGACTTTTAGATATATCTATGACGTTTTGTCTATTAACAATGATAACTTTCATTTATATGTCGATTTGATATATCCCTGTGAGCTCGAAATAAAGGACGCCACAGAGTCGTCCACTTCTGCTTCATACTTAGATATTTTATTGAAAGTAGACATTAACGGCAAACTAACAACTCAACTGTATGACAAACGGGTTGATTTCAGTTTCTCCATCGTCAACTTCCCACATTTATGTAGCAATATTCCATTATCACCTGCATATGGTGTTTATATATCTCAACTGATTCGATATGCAAGAGCTTGTTCTGGGTATAGTCAGTTTTTAAATCGAGGTAAGCTACTGACAAACAAGTTGATGGTACAGGGATTTCAACAGTCTCGATTGAAGTCAGCATTTCGCAAATTCTATGGTCATTATAACGATCTAGTTCGTCAATACAACCTCGCATTGGGTCAAATGCTGTCTGACGTGTTTCATACCGATTGTTAAGCCGTTCTTGGCACACTGATTTTGACTGCGGATAACTCCGTTTACCTGATCAGGATATGGGCCTCACGGCGGGTGTGACCGGTCAACAGGGGATGCTTACTCCTCCTAGGCACCTGATCCCACCTCTGGTGTGTCCAGGGGTCCGTGTTTGCCCAACTATCTATTTTGTATTGCTTGTAGGAGTTATGAGATTGATCACTGTTCGTTATCTTCACCTTGTATTGAATGAAAACTAGTTATGTCCGAACAGAATCCAAAGTTGGGCTGCGGTAAATGGTTTTATGTCTTCCAGAACTTAAACCACATGCATGCATTTTTGTTTTAAACGGAAACACCACGATGATCCGCAATTGCAGTTAAATGGTACTCCCATTAAAGTTGTAAAAGAGGTTAAGTTCTTGGGCGTCATTTTTTTTAATAATAGCACTGTTCAAATACTACTGATAAACACGTTTACGTGACAGGGGTTTCAACAGTCAGCATTTCAAAAATTATATTGTCGTTATAATGATCTACATGTAGTTTGCCCAAATACCTATCATTTGGTCAAATGCTGTTTGACGTGTTTCATACCTATTGCTAAGGCGTTCTTGGCACACTGATTTGTGACTGCATGTACCCGATAAAGACATAATACTCACGGCGGGTGTGACAGGTCGACAGGGGATGCTTACTTCTTCTAGGCACCTGATTCCACGTCTGGTATATTCAGGTGTCGGTGTTTGCCCAACTATCTATTTGTATTCCTTGTGGGATTTATGAATTCTGTTTGAAAACGGTGGGCTAAATATGAAAAAGAACTTGATACATTGTCAGAATGGGTTAAAAGCATAAGAGGAATATTAAAACCCCGCATTAGACATGAAAACAAAAGTACGTACCATCTATCCTTCTGTGTTTAGTAAACCAGAAATGATAAAAGAATTAGATAGGTTACATGAGGAATATGTTATGGTTCCAGCTGACAAAGCTAGTAACAACATTGTCTTTGTTTGTAAGGCTCATTATTACAACTGTATTTTCAACGAACTTGGCATTAATTCCACTTTTGGTAATCATACTTATACTCCAACTGCCCTTTCAAAAGATGAAATTCTTCAAAAGCATGCTTCAGATTTAGACACATTTAATATCCCAGTCAATGGGTCGAATGAATATGAGTTACCATACTTATACTGGATTCCTAAACTACATAAAAACCCTTTCAAACAAAGATACATTGCTGGATCCATTAGGTGCTCTACCAAGCCCCCATCTTTGCTTCTCACGAAAATATTAACAGTTGTGAAGGAGAAACTTCAAACTTACTGTGCGACTACATATGCCAGAAGCATATCATATGTGGATTCTAAAAATTCTAAAGAACTTTTAGTAAACTTGAAATCGCAGAATTTCTCCCAAATCAATAACATTAAAACTTATGACTTTTCAACACTATACACCACCATTCCTCACGATAAATTAAAGACTAGACTTTTTGACATAGACAGTTGCTTCTTCAACAAAAATGGAAAACGGAAACATTCATATCTAGTGATGATCAGTCATTCAAAAAATTACTTTGTTAAACACCACTCTGATTCCACGCACAAGTACTCTGAAGTTGAAATAAAAATATGCTAGTCCTCTGATTTGCTCAATTTTCGAAAAAATGAAACACTGGATTTGATCTAAAGTGGCAGAAACTGATATTTTCCAGGTGTGGTGAGGTGTTTTCCTCTCTTTTTGACCAGTTTTCCTATGATTTCTGAGGAATTCAGTCACATCCCTGTACAGGGTTTTCAACAGTCTCGATTGAAGTCAGCATTTCACAAATTCTATGGTCGTTATACATTAACGATCTAGTTTGTTAATACAACCTATCATTGGGTCAAATGGTGTCTGACGTGTTTCATACCGATTGTTAAGCCGTTCTTGGCACACTGATTTTGACTGCGGATAACTCCGTTTACAGGATCAGGATATAGGGCTCACGGCGGGTGTGACCGGTCGATAGGGGATGCTTCACTCCTCCTAAGCACCTGATCCCACCTCTGGTGTGTCCAGGGGTCCGTGTTTGCCCAACTATCTATTTTGTATTGCTTGTAGGAGTTATGAGATTGATCACTGTTTGTTATCTTCAGTTTTCATTGATCACTGTTCGTTATTTTCGCCTTTCATGTACAAAAGCTCTTAAAAAATGGGGAGTAGAAAAAATACTCTTTTACATCTGCATCGTTCTTTAAGCCGGTCTAAATTAGACTGTGGCTGGTATAGTATATGGAGCGACAAGGACACTTTATATGAAAGCCCTCGATACAGTCAACTATCAAGGAGTTCGACTGTGCGCTGGAGCTTTTTGAACCTCTGTCCTGTAAATATTCTGTATGTTGAGGCACACGAACCACCTCTCGATCTACGTAGAATAAGTCTAATCTTACAATACATTGTTAAGCTATAAGCCAATATTGACAATACTGCATTTCGCCGCGTTTTCCATCCGCAGTTTGATTAATATGACAAAAACAAGATGTGTATAAAACCAATTGGTCTACGAGTCAAAACCATTAAAAGGATTCTAACTTCCCTTTGGATAGCGTAAAACCTTCATCACGTTCTAAAATATTACCATGGAAACTACTAAAACCCAAAGTAGACACATCACTTTCTGTTTACAGGTAGCAATATTCCATAATCACCTGCATATGGTGTTTATATCTCTCAACTAATTCGATACGCAAGAGCTTGTTCTGAGTATGATCAGTATTCAAATAGAGACAGGCTACTGACAAACAAATTGATGGTGCAGGGGTTTCAACAGTCTCGTTTAAAGTCCGCATTTCGCAAATTCTATGGTCGTTATAACGATCTAGTTTGCCAATATAACTTATTATTGGGTCAAATACTGTCTGACGTGTTTCATGCCGATTGTTAGGCCGTTCTTGGCACATTGATTTTGACTACGGATAACTCCGTTTACTTGATGTGGATATAGGGCTCATGACCGGTGTGACCGGTCGATAGGGGATGCTTACTCCTCCTAGGCACCTGGTCCAGGAGCCCGTCATTGCCCAACTCTTTATTTTGTATTCGTTATAGCGGAGTTAAGAGATTGATCACTGTTCGTTATCATGACCTTTTTTTTAACCCCCCCAACCCCCCCCCCCAAGTTCTGGGGGGAATATAGGAATCACTGTGTCTGTCTGTGGAGATTCGTGTCCGGGCCATAACTTCTTTGTTCTTTGACTTAGGCATACCATATTTGGCACACAGGTGGATCACCATGAGTCGATGTTTCGAGTACCTTCATGACCTCTATTTGACCTTGACCTCAAGGTCAAAATTAAAGGTTTTTTTTATAATGGATCCGTGTCCGGGCCATAACCCCATAACTTCTTTGTTCTTTGACATAGGCATACCATATTTGACACGTGAGTGTATCACCACGAGACGATGTCTCATGTACTTTCATGACCTCCATATGATTGATTATAGGATTTTGACATAGTCATACCATAAGATATGGGTGTATCACCATGAGACTCTGTGTAATGTACATTCATGACCTCTTTATGACCTTTGATTTCAAGGTCAAAATTAAAGATTTACGCCATGGATTTGTGTTCGGACTATATCTTCCATTTTCTTCTACAAAGGCATACCATATGTTTACACTCAGGAAAGAGGTAATTTATACCTATTAACAACACCGTTTGGGAGATTGGGGTAAGCGGGGAGTATTCTTAGTGAGCAATGCTCACAGTACCTCTTGTTTAATATATATGTATATATGCAATTTGGTGAATGGTGAGCGCACGTTGAACACAAAATGGTTTATTCATTCGGTATATTTCGGATATTCCCCTTTAATTGTACATATTCTATAATCAGGCAGGGAATGTATATATACCCACTATATATGAATACATCTGTTTGTTCATGTTTGTATATATTTCTCATGAAATGATCGTAAATTTCACATCAATGCACGCAAAAACTTATGTATCTTGTGTACAGTATAACATGTACAGATACATGTGTCTGCATGAAAAGTAGAGACATAGATTCTATAATATTTAGATTGATGTTTTCATAAATAATGAATATTGGTGCATCATTTCGGTATAGTACTTTTATTACATTTTGACTGTACATAGTATTTAATTTCTTGATACGAAAGTATAAACAACGTATGTGAAATAAAGATAGTCTAGTAATTAGCACCAAGAATTTACAGGTGTACATGCATGACTTTAAAATTCACGAGCGCAGTCGTTCGGAATATATGCAATTAAAAAAAAAATCCCCGAAAGGAGTCAAGATAAATGCATTTTTCCCTATAATAGCTCTAAAACTTTATTGTTATTTCGGATTTCAAACATTTCGGTTGAGCATCACTGAAGAGACATTATTTGTCGAAATGCGCATCTGGTGCATCAAAATTGGTACCGTATAAGCTTTACATTAAACAATCAACACGGGTAGTAGAGGTAACTCGCGATGACACCTGAACGCTTCTAAATTGTATAAAAGGTTTATTCCCACGTAGAATTTTGCGTAATTCACTTTATTGCAAACACATGTATAGTATATCGACCTGAGGGAATAATCCCAGAATTTATGTACTTACAAAATAAATAGTGTGACCATGAATTTACATTGTGCAATATTGATATAATTTTAATGCGGATAAAACTGTTTATCTCATACGTGTGGTGTATATTGAAAGTGAGAGAAAGCATTAGCTTTATCACACGCCCGTTTGATAAAGCACTTCCGGTCCGAACTACCTTTCACACCGCCCCCGCTTGGATGACATATTATCTGTGTTTATGCATATCGACGCATGAAATAAAGCGTATAACACTTGTTATTTAGAATTTCTTTTATAGCAATTAAAATGATGTTGCCCCCACTGACATATAATGAAAGTTACCGGCCATAAAAATGCGAACTCGATCAGTAACTACTCAAAAATTACGACCAGAAAACAAAAATATATCCACACTATTATCATCGACAAAGAATCAACTACCAAAATCGAAGGTACCTCGACATGCTGCGGTACCAAGTATTCAGAAGCACAGTTTCTTTTCTCTGTAGTCATATTGAATGTACATGTAGGCCTAATAAATCTCAACAGCTTTACTTGCTGGGTCTAAAGTGCCTCGGGATCATTTCCTCTCGCCCTCAGATCCAAAGTAACCACGTGAACAAAACCCAAATGCACAAACACTTCTACTTTTCATTGTAAACTGTTGAATATTCTAATAACGTTGCATTAAAATATTACTTTCATTAATCATTGTTACACATTTTTATTTCAAAAATACGACATCAAACTTTCATCAGAAGGTCGGGCCTACGTCAAAAAATAAATACTCGGTCAATAGTTGTTACTTTGTTGGAATGGCAAAACCATTATTAAGTATAAACTATAATCCCTTTTAAACCAATTTTCATCCATGGTTTCTTTTATTAAAATGCCATTTTATACTGTATATGAATGGATTATAAGCGCACCATTTTTTTCCCGCGTAAGGAAGACTGATAAGCACGACGTCTGAGCCCCGGATTCAAAACAAATTCAATTTGCTATTTCTACCATACTGGAGATCATCTCAAAATTAAGCGAAAAGAAGACGTATGAGATAAATAGAACATCTATAATTGCATATTTTGGTTTATCCAACTCCTTGATATGGTGTATTTATATAAATACACCATATCAACTTGCTGGATAAACCGAATATCAAAACACGCAATATAGATATCCTCTTATTTATTGTATTAAACTATACAGATATTATATGTGGGGCAAAAATGTACGAGAGAAATTACATCTTTATATTAGAGACAAACGATACAAAAGTTTCAAATTTAGGGAAAAGAGTAAATACATTTATTGACAATGTCTGTCATAAATCTAGGCGTAAAATAATCTGAAATACTTGTCAAATTCGGGCACGTATGCGTATTGAAATGTAGCATCGGGTTGCTTTTAAAGTAAAAGGGGTGCCTAAGGGACAAAATTGACTTGTCTAAATATCTTGTCAAGTGAGACAAAATAAGATTGATTAATTGTATCTTGCTTAACGTCTCACTCGAGAATTTTTCACTCATATGAAAAATAGGATATTATAAATTGTACTTTTGTCCAAACTTGAATATGCTAAAATGATAATTCGGGGAGGGGGTGGTGGTAGTTGAGGTATTTATTAACTGAAACTGCGTCATTTTTTTGTACATGTACCAGCGCCCGTTCTTCGCTATATGTACATGTATTAGAGTTGAATGTATAACTGCAATCTCTTACATTCTTTTCTCATTCAGAACGTCTCCCCCACTTTATTACCAAACAATAGTTATGTTTGTAATAATAAAAATGATTTATTCTATTCTTTGATATCATTTCAAAATTAAGGATTATCTCCCTCACGCATAGCTCTTATCCTTAGACAAATTTGACTCCACTTTTTGGCACACTGTTTTCCCCTATAATAGCTCCAAAGCTTCATTGTCATTTCAGATTTCAAACATTTCGGTTGAGCATCACTGAAGAGACATTATTTGTCGAAATGCGCATCTGGTGGATGAAAATTGGTACCGTATAAGTTTTACATTGGTAAGTGATCGGCAGTTTTCCTTGAATTTTCGCAGTTGATAATCCTGATATTTGTACTTTATAAATTAAATTTCTGAAGGTTTACTTTCACTCTTACGCACACACGTTCCTTTTTCATTTTTGCATTGCTATGAAAATCTATCCTTTCATTTTGGTGTTCCGAATGACAGTGAACGCACAACGCACGATGGGCGCAAAACTGTAAACGGTGAGCGAACGGAAAAATGGTAAAGTAGAACGTTTCAGGGACTTTAGCTACGAATAAGGTCACTGTGACGTCATGACAGTTTCCGAAACGGCCTACATTCTTTTTTGCTGACGAAAAAGGTGAGATGATAATTATGGGTATTCTGATTTTTTTAAAAAATATTTCAAGTATTTATCTTGATGTTTACGAATTATATTAATTGTTTTGAATATACAGTTCAAGAAAAATTTGTTTGTTTTTTGCGCATCGCCATGTTTACATGTATATCGCTCTCGAAATGCCAACAGTTGGTTTATACTAAATACCAAATGTTCTTCAGCCATTTATGAAATTGTTTTTACATATAATGATTGATTTTTATGATCATAAAATTAAATTATCGGTCATCAACTTTAATTTGCATTAGCAAAATACGAAGTGCAAACGAGATGAGTATCAATTTTCTCATAATCAGTTATTGCGCATGGAGGTATGTCGTAGAATAATGACCGCGGCATTCCTCTGATCTTTGCAGTAACCGTTGTAGAATGAAAGACAAGCACTTGCGTGTGAGTATTAATGTGTTAACACTGTTCGTTATGTTCACCTCTCCATCATTACTAGTCACTGTATAATCAAAGAATTGTAGCGCGAGTATATAAAGGCACTGGAAAGTGCAACAGGTCAACTTAGTAAGACAAACATTTATACCAACACGATTACGCATTTCAGAGATAGTCACGAGCTATTATAAAAAAGATGCCTGTAATTGTTCTAAAAAAAATAGGACTCGTTTAAGTAACAGCAAAACATTATAAATTGCCTGACATTGTAACAAACTTTTCAGACTGAATTGAATCTGCTGGTAAATACCAGTCATAGTCCGAAACCATGTAGACCAGTCATATTCAGAAACCACGTGAAAAAACAGATACAAAGTCATAATATGTCAACTTTATAAGATACTGCTGCTGTGCATTTTCTAAGACATACATTGACTTATCAGTAGTTCTTGTGTTTACCAAATCAAAACTTAGTCCATTATATCATATATAACTATTCAGTTGTCAACTGTACTACGGGAATGAAATCCAAATCAATGAATACTCATCATCATGTCAACTGTAAGTATGATTTAATCGGTCTAACTAGGGCAGTCCTTCAAAATATAAATGGGGATACTCGATTCGTCTTTGTGAAACACGCCGTCTATTTAACAACTCTTTTATATACTTTACTAAATGTCATCATACAGTTTGCGCAGACAAAATTTCCGTTTTATCCGACAGATGTCTTGACGTAATTATTATTTATTCTCTCAGAAGGCTGGCCGTGTGTTATTCTTGAGTTATACAACGTATATAATTCGTAAATATAGAGTATCCGGAAATATTCAAAGAACTCAGAAGGGAGAATTTTGGCCAGTAAATTAACTTTTTAAAAGCAAATTATATTGGGGTTCTATCGCGCCCTTGAAGTCCTAATGGCGGTGCTAATGGTCAACGACAGATGGGTAATGCTGTTTACAAATCATCGATGTGAATAGAGCAGTGGTTGGAAATCCATGATTGTGAGCTGCAGATATACATTCGTGGTGAACCGCTTTAGTGATTTATTGAGCGACGCATTAAATTTGTTGTGACTTGTTGAGGGACGCGTTTATAGTGAAGTGTTTGAAGTGAACTATAGAAACGCGTTTCTTGTGAACTGTGGGGAGACGCATTTTCTTGTTAACCGTAGAAAGACGCGCTCGAAGTGAAATGTAGACGGGCGTTTCTTGTGAACTGTGGAGAGACGCGTACAAAGAGAACTATAGAGAAGCAGCTTTTTGCAACATTATAAACCAAATTCATTCGTCGAAAAATGATCTATCAACATGTTAAAGAACAATAATTCTAATTGAATACTCTCTAAAACTCTGTTGGACCGATAATAAAAGTTGCACTGTTCTTGTAGTTAACGTTGGCAACGAAATGTCACGATCTGAGGATACACAGTTTAGGGACGACTTTTAAGGCTGAAATGCAAAATATGTAATAATAACGAGATCTTGTTCAACATGAAGGCGACCTACAATAAAAAAAAAAACAACCCATAAATCCTGTGGTTATCGTTACCAAAAGGATTTACAAGTCAAATAAACAATAGAGCTAATTGATAAATGTAGTTTCATTTCTAATGTAAAACTATACGGTACCAATTTTGATGGGCTTTCCTTGTCATCAATTACATCGTTGTCTCAAATTAAAGTATGTCTACGTATTCGTATACCAAATAGTATTTTTCGTGTTCTAACACAACAGGCCAACGTCTGATTCCGCTAGACTCTTTTATGTGATGCACATGTTACATGTATATGTGTATTCGCGACGCTGCATACTGAAAGTTCATATGCTTTTATGACACTGTAAGAGAATCGCTACGTCTGCATCCAGCCTGTCACAAATCAATGCTGACTCCTCCGGGTACCCACACTGTATGTATAAATTAACAATTTAACCGTTGGGAAAACGTCCGATAATTTGTTGTGCGTTTTTAAAATATATTGACGGTAAAACATACTCCCACGTTGTCGCACTCTGCAATAGAATGTTGTTCAAGCCAATTTCATTGATGAATATTATGTTGCCGAGTTAAGAGGGATATGAAAAGGATGGGGGAAGGGTCATGAATTTTGTTGAGTCAGTTGGTTCAATGGTTGCATATTGTTTAATGTCCCACCTTAGAATTTTTCTCTCACATGGAGACGTCGCCATTGCCGGTGAATGGCTGCAAAATTTAGGCCTAAGATCGGTGCTTACGGCCTTTGAGCAGGGAGGGATCTTTATCGTGCAACATCTGTTGTAACACGGGGCCTCAGTTTTTGTGGTCTCATCCGAAGGACCGCTCCATTTAGTCGCCTCTTACGACAAGCAAGGGGTACTGAGGATGTATTCTAACCCGGATCCTCACAGGATGGCGGCAGTCAATATTTGTATATCACTGTGTGAAATGTAAGGAAACAGACAAAGCATCTATCTCAAAATCACTTTTAACCACGTAATTGTTTCGTCATTGGGGTATTTGACATTGCGGAGATTCGAGACAGTTTATACAGCAAGAACTATGTCGCGTCAACACATTATTGACCTTGGAGACGCATTACTGGTTGTGTGATCAGATAATTTCATAACAGAAATTGTGAAAATATTGATATTGTTACAATACTCAGTTCCTGTTATTATCTTATTAATCCTTTGAGAAATCCTAAACTGGTTAAAGAATTGAAAGCATCATGGGCAGACAGACGCAGATGTTTACCTACAGACAGTTTTAATAGTTTTGCAATTTTTTAATGAATTTTGAAGCGTCCAATTAAAACATAAATTTCTTTAAAATGCATTCATTTTGAGGTAAACTCATACCAATATAAGAAAAAAAGGAAGAAAATAGTTTCTTTTTCGATTGGTAAATATCAGTATTAGAGATGTAGGAAATCTAAGTCAGTATGTTTTCATTAACAGAATAAAAATTCAATAAGAATCCATATCCGAGAGAAAGTAAAAATTAATTCTCATTCCCGGCTGGATTTAGGGTGATTATGGTCTCTTGTAGAGATCGATTCTGTCTGATCTGTTCCATAACATCATTAAAAGTTGTGAGAGTATCATATGCACCATTATCGTAACGCAATTTGTGAACACAAATACGACCTTCGCTGTGATTGCTTACGTCACACAGTATCCTCTAGCCAAGTAATATGAGAGATATTATAAAAATTAAATAACAAAGGAGAAATTAATATTATAATGTATGATAGGTATAGGATTCATTCTAGCGAGCCCGTGGGGGACCCGGGTTAGACAAAGTCCGCAGTACCCCTTCCTTGTCGTAAGAAGCGACTAAATGGGGCGGTCCTTCGAATGAGACCGCAAAATCCGAGGTCCCATGTCACAGCAGGTGTGACACGATAAAGACCTCTCCCTGGTTAAAGGCCGATAGCGCCGAGCATAGGCCTAAATTTTGCAGCCCTTCCCCGACAATGGGGACGTCTCCATATGAGTGAAAAATTCTCGAGAGGGACATTAAACAATGTATAACTAACCAACCAACCAACCAACCAATCTAGCGATGTTGATGCACTGTACATGCGAAATATAGAAATGTATAGTGACGGCGAACCATATAATCATAATATTGTATTAAAAACAGGACAGTATTAAAGATCATGCGTATTTGAAGATAATTAAGAAAGGTCATTTATTACAGGTATGGTTTTATTGCGATATTTTGAGAAACAACATCTAAATGCTGGTAATGAAGTGGGCTCTTAATCCAATCGTCAAGGCAACCTACAACAGCGAAAGAATCAAAGTAATGAAATTGATGCAATAAACAGTATGAATATTGATTAACGCACATAATATGATTTCATTAATCAAGCCTACATTATTTGACTATTTACACTAACACGCTCATAGTACTGGACAATCAACATTTCATTTAAACTCTTTGTACTGCCATGGATGTTTTGGAACCTGTCTGAATTTTTTTTCTCTTGAGAAATTGTAGTGAATTCAGGATTTGAAAATCATAATCCGATAAGGTGGTTTAAGTGCAATAAAAAAGGTTTTGCAAATTATAGGGGAATTCAATTTTGATTTCATTACCAATACGTCATTAGGAGGTGACCTGAACGTAATATACTATATAAGATTACTTAGTTCTATGTCGATTTATTGTGCTTATGTATGCAAAGCAAAACGTTAACATTCTTGGCTCACCGGGAGAACTATAATGGCAAGGTACATGTAGTATATAACGTTGATACAATGCTATACTCCTACAAGTGTTAAATCAATAGTCCCCAGCTAACATTTCTTTGAAATAAAACATCGGTAACACACAATGTGAAATGTATATATACATGTACATATATTGTATTATCATTAGAACTGACCGGTCCGGTCTCAGTGGTAAAGCATTCGCTTTGTAACCGGGGGTTGTCAATTCGAGTTCAGCTCGTGCCATGGCCGTTTCAAACTTAAGACGTTAACATGGGTATTGATTGCTCCCTCTTCAAACCCACGGAATTTAGAAGTGAAAATCACTTGTCTTTCACCTAAAGCTGGTGACGACTCAGTATGAATGGAAAATTCTTGACGGGACGTAAACCAAACAAAACATTGGAACTTTTGTTGTTGTTACCGAAATGCTCTATCTAGAAATTAAAAAAATACCCAAGTCCCATAACTCGTAACGATAACCGATAAATGGAACGTCTATCTTCCCAATTTGAGCATTACTTCGAACTTCTTTGAAAATCTCCTCAACTTATTGTGTGCCATAGATAGTGCTGTTATCTTATTAATAACAACAAACCTGGTAAATCTAAAAATCGCAAGGAGTTTTCCTTCACCCAATCAAGTATTATGTGTACAAATATGAAAAAATCAATATATGCAGCCAGGGGTGCACGAGCCGAGTTGCATGGGATGCAAGGTGAAGATAACGAATAGTGATCAATCTCATAACTCCTACAAGCAATACAAAATAGATAGTAAGCATCCCCTGTTGACCGGTCACACCCGCCGTGAGCCCCATATCCTGACCAGGTAAACGGAGTTATCCGCAGTCAAATCAGTGTGCCAAGAACGGCTTAACAATCGGTATGAAACACGTCAGACAGCATTTGACCCAATGCGAGGTTGTATTGACGAACTAGATCGTTATAACGACCATAGAATTTGCGAAATGCTGACTTCAATCGAGATTGTTGAAATCCCTGTACCATCAACTTGTTTGTCAGTAGCTTACCTCGTAAGGAAAAGTAAAGTCAGGAATGATATGGCATATTTATAATTGTGAAGAACTAATTTCATTTTTAAATTTTTCGAGTTACTGTCCAAAAACCATATTTGTCTGAAGTTTTCAACTTATTTTTAGTCACTGTGACCTTGACCTTTTTTCCTCCAAAATCAATAGGGGCCTTGCTTTACTGGTATCCAACAATATATCCAAGTTTCATTTGATTCAAATATGAAAAAAAATTGAATTATCCTCCGGAAACCAATTTTTTTTTTTGGAATTTTAAATCTATTTTTGGTCACTTTGACCTTTGACCTATTTTCTCCAAAACCAATAGGGGTCTTCCTTACCTAGTACATAACAATATCTTTAAGTATCATTTGATTCGGATTTAAACTTTCTGAGTTATCATGCGGAAACCAAATATTTCTGAAATTTTCATTCTATATTTGGTCACTGTGACCTTAACCTTTTTTCTCCAAAATCAATAGGGGTCTTCCTTACCTGGTACCCAACAATATATCAAAGCTTCATTTGATTCGGATTTAAATTTTCTGAGATATCATCCGGAAACCAAATTTTTCTGAAATTTTCATTCTGTCACTGTGACCTTGACTTTTTTTCTCCAAAATCAATAGGGGTCTCCCTTACTTGGTACCCATCAATATATCAAAGTTTCATTTGATTCGGATTTAAACTGTCTGAGTTATTATCCGGAAACCAAATGTTTCTGAAATTTTCATTGTATTTTCGGTCACTGTGACTTTGATCTTTGACCATTTTTCTCCAAAATCAATAGGGGTCTTCCTTACCTGGTACCTAACAATATATCAAAGTTTCATTTAATTAGATTGTAAACTTTTTGAATAATCATCCGGAAACCAATTGTTGACGCCCAACCGCCCGCCCGCATCACCAAACCAAAAGCCGAGTTCAACTTAAAAATCTTTCCAAGGAAACTTAATTATCGTGACATAGAAAGTGCTAACGTACGGACCGACAGTGTTTTACTATACTGCATGGCGGGGCCTAGCTAAAAAACTATTCTCTCGGATTCTTCTTTCATTGCAGGTATAATGATGTGAGCTTAATACCTGATACAACTACACACGTTGTCTATACAGTGCCTGTCTTGTTGTCGACAATTCCAGTTTGTCAAGGCTAAACATTCATCCCTTGTTGTACAATCTACAATGAAGAATCAATTACTGAAGTATCATGAATAGCCGTAATAAACCACGTAAAGATCAAAGAAAGATAACTCATTTATCAAGTTATTCAGTGGCATTGGTAAAATACCAAAGTTTTAAAATCTCGAAATGCAACTTAATTTACACACGTATATTGACAGAATAAAGAATCTATAATTCTAGAATATAATTCGAAACAATTATAAAAAAGTATGTTTTGTCACGTGATCCTAAGACTAAGAGACAAACTAGTCAGGGTTGTAACTTTTACACACAACAATTTCGAGAAAATTCACCTTTTATATTTATTCTTGAGTAAACTAGAATAGGTACAGTGTTTGTATGTACCCTCGAGTACCCAGTAGTCGTGCGTTTAAGAGAGTATCCGTTTCAAGAAACAGTTAAACGAAATATTAGCTTATTTCACATGATATTTTGACTTACCATGTTATAATATTACTTTCTCTTTATTCAAAATATTTCAAAGCGGCTTATCATGTTTATTATTGAGACATAAAGCAAGTGGAGTTCAACGTCAGCCATATTTGTTTAGGACCAGTAGTCGTGCACCCGGATGTAACAGTAAAATGAGGCCAAGAAAAACACATTTTTAGTGTGTGGTAACTTTTTTCATTCATTTCTTAAATATCACATTCGTTTTATGCATTTACACTTACTATATACAGCTAATGGAAATTAAATATTTCATTAAACTGATTGCATTTCATAGTTTGATGAATTTCAATATGAAACTCAAAATACCATAAATTTCACAACAGAATAAATATGATAGGCATCAAAATAACATCAAAGTCAACTATATTTCGAATAATGAAACTGTTCAAAACTTGGTAATATACAAATTTCAAAAGTACATAAGTTTACTCTATTTACAGAGGGGGCATTTATATTGATCACCAATACGAATCACTCTGATATCAGTGCAGTAGTTTAAGTGAACCCAATGTCTGCACATATCACATTGCACCCACTTCACAAAAATTGTCGGACGGCCTCAGGTGTGTACTTTTTACAAATACAGCAGTTGTTCATCGGAAATGGAAACATCTTCGGATAAAAGATATCCGTTTGTTGGCCCAGGTTCCATAGAATGATCCTTAGTATGATGAGAAGTGTTGATTTTCTTACTACTCTTTAGGCCCATGTAGGAAGGTCCAGGTTCCTGAGAGTCATTGTTAGTCCGACATGAAGTTTTCTTATTCCTTGCATTTGCGGGTCGTTTTCCTGTATATATTACTTACTGGATGAAACATGCTCTTTAAGTTTATCGGACAATTCAAGCTCAGTAATTGCTCTGCCTGATGTTATCTTGCTGAGAGTATTGCGTGGTTCTTTAGCCCTCGATCCTTCATATTTTACATGGACAAACTCCCTCGTGAGTTCAGCAAAAAAAAAAAAGACTATTGTTCTCAACTATAACTTCATTATCATTCTCATCAGCCCTTGCCATTTTTCTTCATGAGTGACCGTCAGGATTGCACATGAAGGTGTCATGGCTTCTGCTGGAACTACATCAGCATTAAATGGGTATATCCCACACTTGCGGAAGACAGACTGAAGGTTTTCTGCTGAAAGAGCTTTCGTATATGCAGGACATGCTAGCGAACAGATATCCTGCTTCAATATAACTGTTGATGTTTCTCTCATCTGTTTATGACACAAATTGTTATAGATTTTCTGGAGGGGACCATAACAACCAACATCCATGGGTTGAAGAATATGACGTGTGTGCTGGCAATACATGGAGTATAACATTGTGTTCCTTGGACAATTCCACCGTAGCAACATAAAGATGGGACTTGTGTGTCCATCCAACAACAACAAAACTGGTTCATTCAATCCACTGGGAACATGTTGAAGGAAGTGGTTCTGTAGCTATTGCAGGAAAATAACAGAGTTAGACCAACCACTCTCTGATATATCACCAGTTGGTCCAGGTGTTGCGCCTTTCATCAACTGTCCTCATGCGCATTCCAAGAAATACAAAGTATGGTGGAATGGCAACCCCCGAGGCACTACCACATCCTAATATAGTGACTGTAGAGGATTTTTCTGTTGTAACTGCCTGTGGAGTTTGTACGGTGCCAGATACTACATGAGGAGGCGCCTGATTAAGGGCAATTCCTTTCTCATCAATGTTGAATATTCTATGGGATTTGTCCAATAAACTGTATTTCTTAAGAATAGTTGAAAGTTCGTCAAAGTACTTCTTCACATTTCCTTATTTTGCTTGTTGGTACTCTAAGGCTCTTGGCTTTACAACCTTCAAATCTGGCCACCGCTTCAACAATCCTCTAAACCATTTACGCGTGGGGGGGGGGGGGGGGGGTTATGTTGGTTAGTCTTTTTACCAAGTTGAATAGCATAATCTGATGCAATGTTAGTCACTTCTTGTCGTATGTATCCATACCCCAGTGCTGCCATTTCCTTCAAGTGGGACACTAGCATGGCTTCTTTCTGTCCTAATACAGGTGCTGGTCCCATAGTGACCTTCTCCATATCAACTTTCCCTTTCACACAGTCACGAAGAGTTTGGACGGGACACTATATTTCCTCGCTGCCTTACGGACACTAATACTCCTATCCTTGACAGCCAGATAGGCATTGATAAGTAATTTTTAATTAATACTCTTAGAATTGGAGAAGTTTGATTTATTCATAGATGTAATATTTTAATATATATGGTAGATTAGTGTACATTATTAGAGCATATTAATAAATTAAATCGATGAAATTTATGAATAAAAGTATTATTCTTTAATCACAATTACTACACACTAATTCCCTACGTCTTAAACAACCTTCCAAATAAAAAAAGGACTACCAAATTTTCAATACACCAACAAATAAAATATTTGGCCTCGTAAACAATCCAAACTACGTGGTAACCTTCACCTTGGGTTGTGCCAATTAGCCATGTGCTTGGTATGTCCACAGGTTGCGGTTCAGTATGATTAACATATACTTTCACAGACAGGGGGGGGGGGGGGGCATTAATAAAATGGCCGATATTTGGGTTTATAATTGTATTTTTATCATTCCTACTTGTTTTTCCCCCGCATATTTCACTTTGAGTAAAAATACAGACGCTCTCTTCTTTTATCTTCGAAAATTAGCTGCTCGTGACGTAATATTTGGGCACGCGCCCCAATTATGACAACAAACAAAATGTAGCACGACTACTGGGCACGCACAACTTTAGGATCTTCAGCCATATATATCCTCCTAGTAAGTGAAGAAACAGTAAATGGCATCCTACTAGTGAAGAAACAGTAAATGGCATCCCAGGATCGAGCATCAGTAATACCCCACTCCTAGGATCTAAAGCACCCATTTCCTAAGATCTACAGCACCTCTATGATCTACATCACCATTAATGCCCCATTCGTAGAATATAGATCACCCGTAACACGCCACTCCTTGGATTTACAGTACCAATCCTTTCTTAAGATCTCACCATCTACAGCATCAGCAATACCCCACTTCAAAGATTTACAGCATCATTAACACCCTACTCTTAGGATCTAAAACACCGTTAACACTTCACTTTTAGGATCTAAATACAATTATCCCACTTTTAGGATTGATAATACCCATAACACACCGCTCCAAAGATTGATAATACCAATAAAGCTATCCTCCTAGGATCTAAAATACCAACATCCCATTTCGAGGATCTACAGTATCAATAGCACTCCACCCATGGAATTATTACACAAATACCATCACACCATTACATGTATATGTAGGTTCTACAACACAAATAACACCCTACTCTAGGGTCTAGTGCATCGATAACACCCATAGCTAAATGAAGGTGAAGATAACGAACAGTGATCAGTCACATAAATGTTATGTGTTGTTATATTTCTATAGAAAAATCCAATGCCCCTGGTACTTACTCCTCTGAGAGGCTACTGTACACGTGCAGAGACCATCAATACAGTGAAGCGCAGCGTCATTCCCACACGAGGTATGGATGCATTCGCTGATGCCGCCGCTGGGGCAGGTTTCACTCCACACAAAGGCTGAAATAGTCAAAAATAATTTCACTACTATTGTCACGCCAGATACAAATTAAATATCATATCTCATGTTTTCAAAGTATACAATATTACATGCATTTTGTCTTCTTTATGCTTATAGTAATTAATTCTAATAGTTCGTTCGCCGAAATTTTGCGACAATTAACCACAATACAGACTTAAATCTAAGCCCCGATTTCAAAAAGTCAATTTAATTAGGTAGGTAGTCACGTGGTACAGTGACGTCACATGCGCCCTTCGGATTGTGAAAGTACTGCGAGATATTATTAAAAACTCAACTTTTAGGGGCCTAATTAATTTACCACGGGCAACATTTAAATCGATGTTGATAAATTGTCCGAGTTTTATATGTGTTCGCCACCAGTGCACACATATAACGATGTAAATACCCAAATAAAGCGAGTAAAGCGTGTATGAAATCGGCAAAATTGTGAGTAAATAATGTTTATATGGGTCGCTGTCTACAAACTGTTTGGGGATGTTATTCCTTTATACATCTGTAATTGGCGCTGTTTTTCTAAAATAAACAGTGCAATCATTATTTATTTTTGGATTAGACAAATTATGATACGTTAAATTGTTGACAACTAGGCCCTATGCCAAGCGTGCATTTCGGAAAGAAAGAAAAAGACAACACACACACAAATCAATAAAAATATTCAAATTTAAAGTGGTAATCACATTATTTTATTTTGATAAAGCAATCTTATTACTATTTTTGAGATTGTGATCTGCACGTCTTTAGGAAGTACGAAGTGGGAGCACGGCGTTATAGCCTACTGACGCACTCAAGATGCTACGAGTTCAATAAAGCACAGGAGTCGGCAATTTTATCAATAAAGTAGAAATATATGAGAAATGGGCATAAATACTACCACTGAGCTTCGCGAGTGTAGCGAGCTCGCTACACTCGCGAAGCTCAGTAGCGAGCTCGCTACACTCGCGAAGCTCAGTGGTAGTATTTATGCCCATTTCTCATATATTTCTACTTTACTGATAAAATTGCGGACTCCTGTGAATAAAGAAACAATTTTATAATTCAATTTAAAGTTAGGAAATACAATATTCTATTATTTGTATAATTAAAAGTTCAATTATTTTGTATCTTTATTTTTTGTTGTTGTAAATCTACCAGTTGGTAGAAGTTACATTGTATCGTCGATATATGTTGTTACAAGGTGAAAGTCAGTTGATCCGAGTGTGTATTGAATTTGAAGAGCAAAACAATGTATGCTATAGGCCTACCAGTGCTTATAGCTTCGATATATCCTTTTTCTCGCAGTTTATCAGGGTCTCTGTCCAAGTGATGTTTGAAAAGGTGACTGGGTGTGTTTTTTAAGGTAAAGTTCTTGCTCCAACAAAAAAATTATCCACGTCTTTTTTCTCGTACCTTCCTTCGAAAAATTGAAAAATACTCAGTCTAAATCCTTTCTACCGACAACTAGTACACCCGAGCACGGCACAAAACATCTTAATGCATTATTATTTACAAGCCGTTAACGTGACAATTGGTTTTTTGTCGATTAAATCTAATCTGTTTATGAAATGGCTAATAGATGTTTTCAAACCCGAGGGCGCATATGACGTCACACAAAATGGCACGTAAACAAGCGAAAGAAAATATGCATATCGCAAGATTTGAATTTCATCGCTTTCAAACTCGAAAACTACGCAAAATATTTCATTTAAAACACATTTAAAGTAGTTTTAGGCATAAAAAGAGTTAATTTTGCTGAAAAAATGAAAAAGTTTAGAAACATGCGTTGTGTCCTTTAAAATAATAGTATTTGATGTTGGACAAATATTCCTCTAACACGCTTTGACAAGATGACAATATATTACAAGGTAAAATGTTTTCAGACAATTGTTACAAAAAACTATCGAATCGATGTGTCTAATATCAATTCTTTATATTACCTACATACTTTAAACGGCATGAGTTAAATTGATTTTGCTATAGAAATAAAGGCACTCTGTTTTCCCTAACTAGCTCTAAAACTTCATTGTTATTTCGGATGTCGAAAATTTCAGTTGAGTATCACTGAAGAGACATTATTTGTCGAAATGCGCATCTGGTGCATCAAATTTGGTACCGTGTACGTTTTACATGAATAAGTAGGTTTAAATACAGGATTTCCTTTATATTTACATAAAATCCTGCTCCCAAAATCGTGCTTGTAGCCACGGTGTCCGTCTTAATCTAGAATATGTTAAAAGCATTCAACAGTTCAGGATAGGTTAATGATAAATCACTTTAGGTGCATGTATTGATTGATTGTTTGGCTGTTTTACGCCACACTCAACAAGTTGTCAGTTACAAGTGTCTGGTGGCGCCCATTGGTGGAGAGAAAACCCAGATGCAATGTACCTGGGTAATAGAGACCACCGACCTTCCGAAAGTAAACTGGGAAACTTTCTCACTTACCGACGCGAGCGGGATTGGAAGCCGCGTTGACCAGAGATGAGAGGCCGTGTGATTTTGAGCACGATGCTCTAACCACTCGGCCACGGAGGCCCCTTAGGTGCAAGTAAAAAGAAATGAAATGTTCGCTCTAAAAGCAGCCATAAACTTGACACCATGTTGATAGTTATGTAATTTAAGAATTGAACAGCACTTTTTGGCTGTTCAAGGTCAATATGGACGAGTTTGGATTTGAGGCAAATTCTTTGAATCGAGCTAGCTCAAACGTGCTATTCAATTCTTATATTTATTTTCATTCACTAAATCACCGTTTGTTTATACTGCTTCTATAAGTGACGAGATATTTCGGGGTGGGGCTGGAGTGGTTGTAGGTACTTATTGGAGCAACGTCCTGGAATGTGATTGATTGATGTTTTCCGCCTCATTCAACAATTTCTCAGTTATCTGGTGGCGCCCAGTTTTTTGGATTGATTGATTTAGACTGTTTAAGGTCCCTTTCGAGAATATTTAACTCGTATGGAGATGTCACAATTGTCGCTGAAGGGTGCAAAATTAAGGCCTAAGCTCGGTCCTCCCGGCCATTGAGCAGGGAGGGATCTTTATAGTGCAACACCTGCTGTGACACAGGACCTCGGTTTTTGCGATCTCATCCGACGGACCGCCCCATTTAATCGTCTCTTACGACAAATAAGGGGTTCTGAGGACCTATTCTAACCCGGAACCCCACGGGATCCTGGAATGTGAACTTGCACAATTGGTAACACGAAAAAGCAGTACGCGATTCCAGAGTATGTATTTGATAATATGAATAATATAACTGACAAAGAAATTTGCTTCAAGATTAATGATCAATTATTCTTGCAAGTTCTTTAAATGGAATTAAGAGGGCAGTCTATATCCTTTCTTTCATATCTTAAAAAAAGTAAAAACCAAAGATAGGTGGAATTATCAAAGACTATACACATGTATAACAGTTAGAAGAGCAATGTCTTCTATATGCACATGATCTAGAAAATGCAAAGAAAGAACTAGAAACTATTCGATTAAATTAATTAAAGGGACAGGGGATGCTTACTCCTCCTAGGCACCTGATCCCACCTCTGATGTGTCCAGGGGTCCGTGTTTGCCCAACTATCTATTTTGTATTGCTTGTAGGAGTTTTGAGATTGATCACTGTTCGTTATCTTCACCTTGCACTAGGATGAGATCAAAGGCCAAAGGATTGAAGAAGGTAAAAATCCTAGTAACGATTTCTGTCATTTCGAGAAAAGAAATTATATTAATATAACAATTCAAAAGAATCGAGAGGGATGACGGTTATACTATTATCAGTCAAAAAGAAATATTAGAAATGGTATGTGATTATTATGAAGATTTATACAAGAATAAAAATACCGAGGGGAATAAAAGGGCATGGGAGAATGATAACATGTGAAATAAGAAAACTGTCTTTTGTAGAAAGCCAAATATTAGAGGGGGAAATCACATATAGTGACACTGATAATTTGAAAAGAATGAATAATGACTCTAGCCCAGGTAGCGATGGTTTTAGAACCGAATTTCTCAAGGTTTTGTTTTTTGGGAGTAGGTCAATTTGTCTTACGATCTTTGAATTATTCATTAGTAAATGGTAAATTATCCATCACTCAGAGATAGGGTGTTAACGCCTGGCTTCCAAAGCCAAACAAGCCTAAACAATACTTGAAGAACTGAGGGCCTATTTCATTAAATAGTCTATAAACTTGGGTCAGGATGTATAGCCAATAGAAGAAAGTTTGACCTAAGTTGATAAATGGGGATCAAAATGGTTTCATATCAGGGAGAAATATATCAGAAAATACAAGGATGATTATATGATATTATGTCATACTCCAAAAATATTCCAGGTGTGACCCTGCTTATTGATTTTGAAAAAGCATTTGAAACAATATCTTGGGTTTTATTTTTTTAATGTACTACGCTTTTTAAATTTTGGACAGGGCATACAAAAATGGTTCAAGATAATTTACACAAATACTATGACAATACACCAAGGTGGGAATTTATCAAGATGATTTTTGAATGGGAATGACTGTAGACAAGGAGACCCAATATCTCGTTATTTATGTTTACTATGTGCGGAAATTCTAGCGATCAAAATACGAAGTAACAAACAAATTCATGGTATACACAATGAAATGTTTCTCATAAAATAATTTGCAGATGACACTTCTATTTTCCTTGATGGTTCAAAAGTATCATTGGAAATAACACTACAAGAGATTCAGGATTTCAAACTTCTATGATATGGATCGGTAGCAAAAGGTTTAGTGTGGAAAAGATAGTGGATAACACTGAGTTGGTTTGGGGAAGTAAGACATTTCAAGTCCATGGAATTGAATTGATATTTATTTGGTACAAATGGTTAAAGCAAATTATAACAAAAAGGTTTTGTCTATCCAACTTTTATTAAATCAATGGAAAAGAAGACCAATATGGCGAATAACGGTTGTTAAGTCCTTAGCAATCTCCACAGTAGTACATTTATTCATTTCAACAAAAGACATTATGATAAATAATTTTTTCGATTTTGTATGGGAAAGCGCTGTGAATAAGATAAAGAAAAAAGTAGTTGCTCAAGAATACATAGATGGAGGTTTAAAAGTGGTAAATATTGAAAACTTCGATACAAGTATGACAATTCCATGGGTCAAAAAATTGTTACGAACTACAAATGCACCAAAGTGGCAGAAGATTTTGGGAGCAAACATAGATCTTTACAAAATAATTAAATTAGGGCCAATCTTTGCATTAAAAATTACAACCTTTAACAGTCATTTCTGGATTGATTTCGGGATATAGGGCTCACGGCGGGTGTGACCGGTCAACAGGGGATGATGTTTACTCCTCCTAGGCACCTGACCCCACCTCTGGTGTCCAGGGGTCACTGTTTGCCCAACTATCTATTTTGTATTGCTTATAGGAGTAATGAGATTGATCACTGTTCGTTATCTTCAGCTTGCATAAATCCTGCAAAAAACTCTGCATATGTTTTGATAAAAACAACGCAACTAAAGAAATATGTAAAAGTGTAATGTGGTATAATGACAATATGCAAGTACATGTAAATAATAAACATATGTTGGTTTTTTTTAAATCATGGTATGAAAATGACATTTTTGGTAAACTCATTTTAAATGAAAATGGAACATTTTTATCATATCATCAATTTACAAATATTTATGGTGTGGTGCAAACAAACTTTTTAGAAGTTTTAGTGTATAACAAGCAGTTAAGAAACATTGTAAACATGTTGCTCTGTATCATTGGAGCAAACAATATGAGCCTATTATGCCATAACATATTTTACCACTTGTCTTTGCTAATGCTGGAAAAAATAATATACAAAATTTTGAATTACAGTGGTGAAACACCAACAGGTCAAAAGAAATGGAACGAAAAGATTGCAATTACAAACCAAGAATGGAAAAATCTATTTAAATTTACAAATGATAGAAAAATAGTGGCTATAATATAGAATATATCAAAGAATATTAACTACAAATACTTTTTTGAAATTTTTTAAAAAATTAATCGATCATAACATGTGTTGTTTTTGTGTTCGAGAAAAAGAAATACTAAAGCATATTTCATATGAGTGTGAAAAAATGCAGAAATTCTTTTTATCTATCGGTTTATACATGCTTTATATATATATATGTACAAGGTGAAGATAACGAACAGTGATCAATCTCATAACTCCTACATATATAATCTTTTACATTTAATATTGTCACAGATAAGAAAGCATTTTTACTTGGCTGTTCTGAGAATGAATTGATTAATATGAAATTTTCATTTGCAAGATTATATATATTCTTCTCAATGAAAAGGCGAAGATAACGAACAGGGAGGGATCAATCTCACAACTCCTCATCTTCACAAGTCAAGAGTTATTGATTCGTTACCTCGCACTAACCCTTGACATCAGTCGCTATTTAAAAGTTGGGCTCGAGAAGAAGCATATGATTGGTTTGCAGCCTGAAGCGCAAACCAATCAGACAACGGCTTTTATAACCGGTTGAAAACAAAACTAAACAGTAAACACGCATGGCGACGGCATTATGGTGTAGAATTTGTGGCCAATTAGTACAAGACAGATACCGTCGATTGATTTTCGGGAGTTCGTTTTGCTTGAAAAACAATTAGACGAGGTTTTGGGGTATGAGCCGAATGAAAATGATGGATTGTCGAAGTACGTTTGTCGACTATGTTTTAACAAATTAAACAAGTTGTCTAAAATTGACTATGAACTAAATAATAAACTACAACAATTAAAGGACGAAAAATATTAATTATTGATTGCGTTACGAAATAATTTAACACGCAATGATGTTGAAAAGTGGGGCGACTATCAGCGTCACTGCATTTTCCTCCAAAATAATGGGAACAACTTCGTAAGATAGCGATTTACCACTGCCGGTTTTAGTTCCAATAAAAACACCTTTTTCTTCTCTGATACATGATATCGAAAGCTTTTGGTTTTCAGTCAAATGATCGATTTGATGTTTTTCACATATCTTTTCGTCAACGGACGCCATTTTTTTTTACTTTCTGTTTATTCCCTTACCAAACTTTCATCTGAAACAAGAAATCCCATTGGCTGATTTATTTTAGCGTATTGCGTCATCCTTTTTCTCGAGCCCAACTTTTAAATAGCGACTGATGTCAAGGGTTAGTGCGAGGTAACGAATCAATAATCCTTGACTTGTGAAGATGATAACTCCTATAAGCAATACAAAATAGTCGGGCAAACACGGAACCCTGGACACACCAGAGGTGGGGGATCAGGTGCCTAGGAGGAGTAAGCATCCCCTGTCGACCGGTCACACCCGCCGTGAGTCCTTTATCCTGATAAGGTAAACAGAGTTATCGGTAGTCAAAATCAGTGTACCAGGAACGGCCTAACAATCGGTATGAAACACGTCAGACAGTATTTGACCCAATGATAGGTTGTATTGACGAACTAGATCGTTATAACGACCATAGATTTTGCGAAATGCTGACTTCAATCGAAACTGTTGAAACCCCTGTACATTGTACCATCAACTTGTTTGTCAGTAGCTTACCTCAATTTAAAAACTGACTATACGCAGAACAAGCTCTTGCGTATCGAATCAGTGAGATATAAAAACTATATGCCTGTGATAATGGAATATTGCTACATGAATATGGGAAGTTGACGATGGAGAAGCTGAAATAATAAACAATTATTGCTGGTTTTTTTTTTTTACGCCAATACGATGAATAAGCCTCCTGAGGAGTACAATATTCATTGAAGTGAATATTGTACTTCGAAGGTGGCTAAATCAAAATTGGTACCGTATAAATTTTACATTATGACCCCTGAGTCGAGGCCTCTGCTGGTGGACTGTTAGTCCCCGAGGGTCTCTACAGCCCAGTAGCTAAGTACTTCGTTACTAGCTTGAAAATACGGATGTATATTTAATTGCTGTTATAAAATTTAGAAATTCATTTCAAAATTAAGGATTATCTCCCTCATGCACAGCTCTTATCCTTAGACAAATTTGACTCCACCCTTTTTTTGGCACGCTTATTTTTGGCTATAATAGCTCTAAAACTTCATTGTTATTTCGGATTTCAAACATTTCGGTTGAGCATCACTGAAGAGACATTATTTGTCGAAATGCGCATCTGGTGCATCAAAATGGGTACCGTATAAGTTTTACATTGACCTAAAAAAACCAGCAATAATCGTTTTATTATATGATTTAAAAAACCCTTTAAGATTGTTCTTTGCTTTAATTGTAATTTATCTTAGCCGAACCCAGTGAGAAACGCGGAATTTTATTGGGCGGCAAAAATAAGTATAATCGATCGCGTGAAATTGGAAGTTCCCGATCTATGTATGTTTTTTGTTTGTTTTGATGTTTCTGCCACACTCAACAATTTTTCAGTTATATGGTGGCGCCCAGTTTTTATTGGTGGAACAGAGAACCCAGATACAATGTACCTGGGTAGAGACCACCGACCTTCCGAAAGTAAACTGGGAAACTTTCTCACTTACCGGCGCGAGCGGGATTTGAACCCGCGCCGGCAGAGGAGAGATGCCGTGTGATTTTGAACGCAATGCTCTAACCACTCAAGCCACGGAGGCCCCGATCTATGAATGGTCCTATGTGGAAAAAAATAATTCCTTATGTTCACCTGGAAGGTCACGTGCAGGTAAACATAACGTAGTATGATTTCTACATTGTTGGATCTCAGCCAATTAGAGAGCTAGGAATTATCCAATCAGTAATAATTCCGTTTGTCATACAGTTAAGTCTTCAGTTTGCCGTTAATGTCTACTTTCAATAAAATATATAAGTTTGAACCAGAAGTGGACGACTCTGTGATGTATTTTATTTCGAGCTCGTCGTGATATATCGAATCAATATATAATTGAAAGTTATTATTATTAATAGGCGAAACGTCGTCGATGTATTTAAATGTTAAATTGATGGCGAGAGCAAAAGATTTTCCCTTCTCACGTAGAAGTTTTTAAATAAATTTTGGTTCATATGAATATAGAAACAGGTCAGTTAGTAAAGGAACACAATTGGTACCCATGGGAATTCCAACAGACTGTTAGAAGACCTGATTACCACAGACTACAACGATATTGTCAATGAGGAACTCTAGTATACTTTTTGTTTCAACTTCAGAGTACTTGTGCGTGGAATCAGAGGGGTGTTTAAATAAGTAACGAAAGACCACTGCTTTATTCTATTCAAAACAAATTATTCAAATCGTGTAACATCGTAATGAAACGCAAAAACGAAGTGATTATTTCGAGAATTCCACCGAGTACTCAAAATTGACCCATATGTACCTTCTAAACAGAGAACCTCAGCCTGAATGCATATCTTGTGACTGTCCATTAACTATACATCACATTCTTTCAGAAGTTAGTGATTTTACGCCCATGCGAAAGAGATTTTTAATAGTGTGCAAATAATGAAAGAGCTGTTTACAAATATCGAGAATCATTATATTATGATTTGTCGAAATGCGCATCTGGTGCATCAAAATTGGTACCGTATAAATTTTACATTATACAATAATGAAAAGAATGCGACTTTTACAGAAAATTTTTTAATAATGCAATTGTTTATATACACGAAGTTTTTGAAACTTTATTTATATTTAACTTTTATGTCCGTCGTTAAAGGGTGCCCCGTGTGTGAAGGATCACAACCCCCTTGACACGCAAAAGATCGTTTCCTTAACGTTCGAAAAAGAGTAGGCTCACTGGAGGCCGTCAATGAAACTTAAAACACTCATAACCAAACTATAATTCAATTAGCTAACGCGGTAAAATGGCTGAAATATTGCCAAAAACGGCGTAAAACCTCAATCAGTCAGTTTATCAATATTCAAGAGAAAGAGAAAGGAGATTGAAAGAATGCATTCGGACCAGCAGGTTTTACAGACATACATGCGATTGCGTCACAATTTGGACATTCTTAATTTTATTACAAGCTGTCTGTGAAGTTGATTGATTGAATATTGTTGCGGAATGCTCGAGAATATTTCACTCTTATGGAGACGTCACCACTGCCGGTGAAAGGCTGCAAAATTAAGACATATGCTCGGCGCTTATGGCCATTAAGCAGGGAGGGATCTTTATCGTGCCACACCTGCTGTGACACGGGACCTCGGTTTTTGTGGTCGCATCCGAAGGACCACCCCATTTATTCGCCTCTTACGGCAAGCAAGGGGGTACTGAGGACATATTATAACCCGGATCCCCACGGGATTGTCAGTGAAGTGTTCTATCAGTGAAGTGTTCTGATCTTGGATTGATGATATGAACTTATTGTTAGGTACAATACCAATCTGGCCACATAGGGATGATTTGATTAACAGTATGCTACAGTAGTTGAAAGCAAGAGTTTTGAACTACGATGACAATAATTACCCGGAGCTAAAGAGCCAAAAGCCATCATCACTCAAGCTACAGTCACAAATGTATTCGGACTACAAGTCAGATACTTTAACAGCTAGTGGAGACTCGGTACATGAAATGAAGGGATTCAGTAATGACAGATAAAGGATTTACAATATCAAAAGACTTAGAAAACATTGATTTCAAGCT
The DNA here is from genome assembly GCF_947568905.1 of Ostrea edulis. Lineage (NCBI taxonomy): Eukaryota > Metazoa > Mollusca > Bivalvia > Ostreida > Ostreidae > Ostrea > Ostrea edulis. Next base: position 11,810,329 of record NC_079169.1, read on the forward strand.
TAGAGGGATTTTACCACGATTTTTATTGCTTGTAAATTTATATGAAAATGTGGTGTTTTGAATCGTGCTATTATTATTTTTTTTCGATATAAAGCGTGCTTTAGTGATTATTATGTTCCCCAAACAAAGTTTGGGAACATATTGTTTTTACTCTGTTTCTTATTATTATGTCTCCGAACACAAAGTGTCGGAGACATATTGTTTTTGCTCCGTTTCTTATTATTAGGGTCTTCCGTCTTCAGCGGAAGACCCTTCTATTATTCTATTGTTGATTTTTCACTTTTCTTATTATTAAGGTCTTCCGTCTCCTGCGGAAGACCTTACTATTATTGTTCGCGTTCTTCTTCTTCATTAAGGTCTTCCGTCTCCTGCGGAAGACCTTACTATTATTGTTCGCGTTCTTCTTCTTCATTATTATTATTATTATTATTAAGGTCTTCCGTCTCCTGCGGAAGACCTTACTATTATTGTTCGCGTTCTTCTTCTTCATTATTAAGGTCTTCCGTCTCCTGCGGAAGACCTTACTATTATTGTTCGCGTTCTTCTTCTTCATTGTTAAGGTCTTCCGTCTCCTGCGGAAGACCTTACTATTATTGTTCGCGTTCTTCTTCTTCATTATTATTATTATTATTATTATTTTCCTTGGTAGTACACGCGTTTTTCTCAGCCATTTCTCGATCGATTTTCACGAAATGTTCAGGAAAGATGTCTTTTGGTGACGAGACTTTGCTTGCAAAATTTCGTGCTTGACATCACTTCCGGTCAGGAGTTATCTCTCTTTTAGTGACTTTTTGAAGGGCCTTGTTGTCCACACATCTCCTCCGTCAGTTTTGAAGCTAGAGTCTTGAAATTTCTACACAAGATAGAGTAAACATTTTAGAAGATTTGTGGGGGATTCGATTTTACCGGAGGCGATTTGCCTAAACGCTCGCCTGGACCTGAAAAAACGGATGCCAAAATTGTTCACCGATTTCGGCGATTTTTGACCTTTGATCTCCAATATCTTTTTTCTTGCAAATATTTTGTTAAGACATGTAGAACAAAAGTTGTGCACATTTACGAGATCTTTTCGAAAATATCAAGATTTAGGGGCTAGCCCCTTCAATTAGGGATCTAGAAGGGCTCAAAGTCTAGATCAAATATCTCAAAAATCGTTAATATTTTGGTATAAGTCAAAGAACAAAAAATGTTCATCTCAACAATCCAAATCTATTCATATAAAAATTTAGGTCATATGTTACGTAATAAGGGATTTTAAGGGCCAAAACCATAAATTTTTTACCCCTTGTATCTCGAAAACGACAAATATTTTGAAAAGCAATAAAGAACAAAAGTTGTTCAGAATGATAATCTGAACAATATGCATATTTCGTTTTTACCCTATGTGGCCCCGTTAGGGAGCTACAGTTTGGCCCCTAAAAATTACTTCTAGAAATAACTCGAGAACGGTAAAGAATTTCTAAATACTTGTTGAACAAAAAATGTTTGAAATGTTATGACCTTTCTTACGATATCAAGCAAAAGGGGCTGACCCTTTAAATTAAGGGCCCAGAAGGGTCCAAAGGTTTATGAGAATATCTCAGAAACTATTAATATTTTGTAATAAGTCATTGAAGCGGAAATGTTCATCTAAACGAGCTTGTTCTTATCAAATCAAAAAGTAGGTCATATGTTACGTAATAAGGGATTTTAAGGGCCAAAATCATAAATAATCGACGCCTCATATCTTGAAAACGACAAATATTTTGAAAAGCATTATTGAACAAAAGTTGTTCAGAATGATAATCTAAACAATATGTACATTTCGTTTCTTCCCTATGTGGCCCCGTTAGGGAGCTACAGTTTGGCCCCTAAATATTTCTTGTAGAGATAACTCGAGAACGGTAAAGAATTTCTAAATACTTGTTGAGCAAAAAATGTTTAAAATGACAAGGCCTTTCTTACGATATCAAGCAAAAGGGGCTGGCCCTTTAAATTAGGGGTTCAGAGGGGTCCAAATGTTTTTGAGAATATCTCAGAAACTATTAATATTTTATAATAAGTTGTAGAAGCGGAAATGTTCATCTCAACGAGCTTGATCTTATCAAATCAAAAAGTAGGTCATATGTTACGTAATTAGAGATTTAAAGGGCCAAAATCGTAAATATTTGACACCTCACATCTTTAAAACGACATATTTTTTGAAAAGCATTATTGAACAAAAGTTGTTCAATGTGTCATAACCTATCGATCAATATCAAAAAATGGGTCTGTGGGCCTCATGGCTCGCCTGTAGAGTCGATTTTTGTCGATATCAGTCGATTTCAAAAACTTGTAACTGGTAAATATTTTGTAAGGACATATTGAACAAAAGTTGTTCAGTTTATCGAGATCTATCGATTGATATCAAGAAATAGGCCTATGGTCCTAATAGCTCGCCTGTAGAGTCGATTTTTTGTCGATATCGGTCGATCTTAATAACTTTTTACAGGTAAATATTTTGTAAAGACATATAGAACTAAAGTTGTTGAATCTATAGAGGGCTAACAAATGACATCAAGAAATAGGCCCGCGGGCCTTATGGCTCGCCTGAAGAGTCGAATTTCAAACGAATTTCACCGCAACTTTGCTTCAGAAGCTTATGATATGAAAAATTGATTATATCTAAAGTGTCTTAAAGTCGGAAACTAAATTGGGACTCATTTGTCTTTTCTTTTTTTTTTTTTAACTCCGAGTGCATCAACAAATCGGACGGAAGACCTACTCGTTGCTCGCAATGAGATCGTGTCTAGTTATTATTATTATTATTTTCCTTGGTAGTACACGCGTTTTTCTCAGCCATTTCTCGATCGATTTTCACGAAATTTTCAGGAAAGATGTCTTTTGGTGACGAGACTTAGCTTGCAAAATTTCGTGCTTGACGTCACTTCCGGTCAGGAGTTATCTCTCTTTTAGTGACTTTTTGAAGGGCCTTGTTGTCCACACATCTCCTCCGTTAGTTTTGAAGCTAGAGTCTTGAAATTTCTACACAAGATAGAGTAAACATTTTAGAAGATTTGTGGGGGATTCGATTTTACCGGAGGCGATTTGCCTAAACGCTCGCCTGGACCTGAAAAAATGGATGCCAAAATTTTTCGCCGATTTCGGCGATTTTTGACCTTTGATCTCCAATATCTTTTTTCTTGCAAATATTTTGTTAAGACATGTAGAACAAAAGTTGTGCACATTTACGAGATCTTTTCGAAAATATCAAAATATAGGGGCTAGCCCCTTAAATTAGGGATCTAGAAGGGCTCAAAGTCTAGATCAAATATCTCAAAAATCGTTAATATTTTGGTATAAGTCAAAGAACAAAAAATGTTCATCTCAACAATCCAAATCTATTCATATAAAAATTTAGGTCATATGTTACGTAATAAGGGATTTTAAGGGCCAAAACCATAAATTTTTTACCCCTTGTATCTCGAAAACGACAAATATTTTGAAAAGCAATAAAGAACAACAGTTGTTCAGAATGATGATCTGAACAATATGCATATTTCGTTTTTACCCTATGTGGCCCCGTTAGGGAGCTACAGTTTGGCCCCTAAAAATTACTTCTAGAAATAACTCGAGAACGGTAAAGAATTTCTAAATACTTGTTGAACAAAAAATGTTTGAAATGTCATGACCTTTCTTACGATATCAAGCAAAAGGGTCTGACCCTTTAAATTAGGGGCCCAGAAGGGTCCAAAGGTTGATGAGAATATCTCAGAAACTATTAATATTTTGTAATAAGTCATTGAAGCGGAAATGTTCATCTAAACGAGCTTGTTCTTATCAAATCAAAAAGTAGGTCATATGTTACGTAATAAGGGATTTTAAGGGCCAAAATCATAAATAATTGACGCCTCATATCTTGAAAACGACAAATATTTTGAAAAGCATTATTGAACAAAAGTTGTTCAGAATGATAATCTAAACAATATGTACATTTCGTTTTTTCCCTATGTGGCCCCGTTAGGGAGCTACAGTTTGGCCACTAAATATTTCTTGTAGAGATAACTCGAGAACGGTAAAGAATTTCTAAATACTTGTTGAGCAAAAATTGTTTAAAATGACAAGGCCTTTCTTACGATATCAAGCAAAACGGGCTGGCCCTTTAAATTAGGGGTTCAGAAGGGTCCAAATGTTTTTGAGAATATCTCAGAAACTATTTATATTTTATAATAAGTTGTAGAAGCGGAAATGTTCATCTCAACGAGCTTGATCTTATCAAATCAAAAAGTAGGTCATATGTTACGTAATTAGAAATTTTAAGGGCCAAAATCGTAAATATTTGACGCCTCATATCTTTAAAACGACATATTTTTTGAAAAGCATTATTGAACAAAAGTTGTTCAATGTGTCATAACCTATCGATCAATATCAAAAAATGGGTCTGTGGGCCTCATGGCTCGCCTGTAGAGTCGATTTTTGTCGATATCAGTCGATTTCAAACACTTGTAACTGGTAAATATTTTGTAAGGACATATTGAACAAAAGTTGTTCAGTTTATCGAGATCTATCGATTGATATCAAGAAATAGGCCTATGGTCCTAATGGCTCGCCTGTAGAGTCGATTTTTTGTCGATATCGGTCGATCTCAATAACTTTTTACAGGTAAATATTTTGTAAAGACATATAGAACTAAAGTTGTTGAGTCTATAGAGGGCTAACAAATGACATCAAGAAATAGGCCCGCGGGCCTTATGGCTCGCCTGGAGAGTCGAATTTCAAACGAATTTCACCGCAACTTTGCTTCAGAAGCTTATGATATGAAAAATTGATTATATCTAAAGTGTCTTAAAGTCGGAAACTAAATTGGGACTCATTTGTCTTTTTTTTTTTTTAACTCCGAGTGCATCAACAAATCGGACGGAAGACCTCTAGTTATTATTCTTTTTTTTTCTCCTTACCGATTTTGTGCAGAAGATTTCTCGGAGATGGCTGGATCGATTTGCTACAAATTTTCAGGGTTAATGCGCTGCCATTTGAAGTTTGTACCGCAGTTTCATTTTTTGAAAAATCACTTCCGGTTAGAAGTTATCCCCCTTTTATCGATTTTCAGATGACCATTTTGTCCGGACAAAAACTCAAAAACGACATAAGCTAGAGTGCTGAAATTTTCAGTGATGTTAGACGACATGTTGTAGTTGTGCACCTGGGTTTTCAAAATTTCCGGAAGTGCCTAGTATGGAAGCTCGGTAGGGGTCGAAAATGGAGTTTAGAAAAGTGCCCAATTTTTTTCCACGTTTTCCATCAGAACTTTTTACTCGTAAATATTTTGTTTAGACATATATAACAAAAGTTGTACAGTTTATTGAGATCTTTCGTGCCATATCAAGAAATGGGCCCATGAGCCTCATGGCTCGCCTGAACCATTGAATTTGTTACAATGATTAACTTTTTTCTCACGAAACTTTTGATAAGACATGTAGAATAAAAGTTTTTCAGTTTTGCAAGATCTATCTGATGATATCAAAAAATAGGCCTCCGGGCGTCATGGCTCGCCTGAACAGTCGAATTTGTATCACAATTAATAACATTAATAACTTTTTTCTCGAGAAACTTTTGACAAGACATGTAGAACAAAAGTTGTTCAGTTTCGTAAGCGACAATTTTTCTCCGGTACTTTTTTGTCCGGTAGTGTTCTCAGAAACTACAAAAGGGATCGATATGAAACTTTCCAGGATGATAGTATAGCGTTTGTAGATGTGCATAGCGATAGTCATTTCGTCTGCACGTGCATGCACGCGCGCGCACTGCAATTTTGGTACAAAAAATGGAAAATCAGAATATTAAAAGGATCGATATGAAATCTAAATAGGATGGTAGTATATCATTTGTAGATATGAAAAATGATAGTTATTTTGTCTGCACGCGCACGCATGCGCGAGGACGTGCATTACAAAATTTGTACACTAACTTTGGAATCAGTCTAACTTTTTTGTTGTTCATTGAAATGGCTTGATATTCATATCATAGGTAGATATTGAGACTCTTAACTGATTTGCATGGTCAAAATTACCAATTTGCACGCGCATGCACGTGTGCTTCATTTTGATTGGATAATACTAAAACGTTTGTAACTATCTTATTTATGAAGCAAATGAGATGATATTTACAGCATACGTATACAATATGTGTATCTATATATTGGTGTAACAAAAAATGCCAACGCACACGCGCATGCATCGTTTTTCAAATGTTCAATTTTTAAAGGACGATAACGTTTTTGTTTTTCATCATATTCTATTGATATTAGGGGTTTAGATGTGTCTTGGTACTCCTTACAAATTGCTGTGGTTAGAATTACTGCTCAGCATGAGCATTCACGTGTGCTGAATTCTGATTGGACGATGTTAAAATCGCTATAACTTCCTTATATTTGGTGGCAACATTATGAAATTCATACTGTGGGTATATGATACAAATGCCTGTAGAACGACATCAACAAAAATTCGGAACCATACACGCGTTTGCGTGAATGCACGTGCAACGTTTTATTTCATTTCTTGGTACTGAAATAACCATATTGAACATACTACATGTAATTAAAGGCTAAAATAAAATGATGTTTTGCTATAAATTCACAAGGACATCACTTTTTAATTGGGGGAGGTTTGGGGAACATATGTAACGGTCCCCGTTACAATTAGAACTAGTTTTGTATCGAAAGTGCAAAATGACAGATATGCTTATTCTCGTTAGAGATTTTCGCGCCATTAGTATGTGACGTCATACGTGTCAATCGCGGTGAAGCGAGAAAGCATGAAAACATTTAAACAAGTTGTGAACAGCACATACAGCAGGCTATTGATACAAAATGGAGAGATTCAACGGTTACAAGTCCCATTATATTGAGCTGTACAGTATATATATGTAGCCGTAATAATCAGCACACACAAAAAAGAGTTTCTTTACTATTTTGTAGGCTTAGAACTAAATTTTAAAATACTTCAAACCAACGGAAAACCATCTTCAATGACAAACTTACACATTTCATTCTAACCCATTTAATTCATTATATCGAAATTTCTGTTTACAAATTAATATAGGCTTGTTGTCATTCAGAATGGACATAATCAGAGACTGCCTTCGGTTCGAGAACTCTTGATATCCTACCAGGTATTGAGGCAATCAAAGTCGCCGCGGGTCTGGCAACCACAGAAATTTCACTGTAGCATAAACTTTATATATATATTTATATTCACCTTTGATTTCATATGCAACGATATACCCCCCCCCCCCTCTTGAAGTTTTGAGTATTGACCCCATGTACGAAATGACTACACGGTTACCCCTACCTCCCTCCCCCGATCAAAATAGCAATAAATTGAAAAGTTGAAAAAATGCCAGTTAATAATTATCAAAAATGCTGAAATACGGCGGCTTTATTTTTAAAAAATGACTGTACGTGCCAACGTAGTGAAAAAATTGCAACAATATAATGAATGACAGCCCCCCCCCCCCTTATTTTTTTAAGTAATGAGAGGGACAATGGTCGTCATCGGCGAGTTATCGCTCTTTTACACATAGGCGGCGCTGCAACTAACTTGGTCCTTTCGCTATATGACGTTACGCGTACCAGCCTACCAGAAAACATTTTCAAAGTTTTACGTCGCAGTCATGGCAATGATATCAAAATATGATGGCATGCCCTTGCAGCAGCTGAAAGAACTAAGAAAGAAAAATGCTAGAGTTTCTGAACGAAAGAAAGAATTAATCGAAAGGTAAATATGATATGGTATGCATGTCTGACACGATATCGTGATACTGTTACTGTTAGGCTTAGTAAAATATGCAAGCGAATACACAAACTAGTATAGTTGAAGCACAAAGATACATTGCTTACTCCTCCTAGGCACCTGATCCCACCTCTGGTGTGTCCAAGGGTCCGTGTTTGCCCAACTATCTATTTTGTATTGCTTGTGGGAGTTGTGAGATTGATCACTGTTCGTTATCTTCACCTTGCATTGAAGATGTCACTTTCCTTAAACATCCGGGAATTGTATTATGACTGGAAATTATGAGTGAGATGTTACACGTTCAAAATTCCTCGGGCTCTTCAAAGCTCCTCTCCATGTCGTGACATGTAAGTAATCCTTTAACCTTTGCCATAGGTAAGTTCTCAAAAGAAAGTTTTAAATACATTTCATATAAAACACAGTAGCATCTAATAATCTGCAATCACCTTTTGTAGTAATATGTGTTGAAATGTGACACACAACTAGTAATGTTTGTCGTAGTACCATAGATGAGTCAACTTTCACGGTTTGTGATATATATTTCATTGAAAAATATACTTTGCTTCACCAATTATTCTAATTAAATTTTTGGCCGGTATGCACAAAGTGCAAACGGCTTATAAAATGGTGAATGACACGGGGGGTGGGGGGTGGGGGGGTTGTAGGGGGACCAAGTTGCATTTAGCGCCACCTATAATTTTCGTCATGTTCGGTAACTCACAAATGTACGTAATTATAAGGTAGAGGTTACGACTATTGGCCCCATCTCTCCCTCTGAAACACACACTATACGATTTAAGAAGTCGATATATTTTCATCAGATTGTTAATTTTAAAATCCCCCCCCCCCCTTAAAAATAAAATTATGAATTAAATCGATATCGGTAAATCGACTGTTTCCTTCGAAACATTGTACATGTAGGTCAATGCATCAATTTAATTAAAAGCAAATCTTTTCTACCTTCTCCAGTGTAACGGTTAGAGAAGAACTGATTTTAATTAGATCAACATTGGCTAATGCATGTTACACTCTACATATACAGACCTCTAATGCTTAAAATGTTATGATCTACAGGGGAACACAGTCAAAATGTTTGCAAACGAACTGCATGTGTCATTCAGATATATACCAAAAGTTGAAAATCCCATACTTTATGTGAGTGGGATCTCCGTCCGAGTCCGTCAATGCCGATGTACGTATTATGCTAATATCAAATGTTTGCTGACGGAATTTCTTTAAGATTTGGCTCAGCGGCAGGTTCAAATATGTATGGCGGAATCTTAAATACTAACGGGATGTCATCGATGTCGGAACATTAATTACCCATATCATTCTGTATAATTTATGACTTTCAATAGAATCTATTCACACACACATACGTAGCTGCTGCAGCACATTGACACGTATGACGTCATGACGTATCACGTGACTAGATAGATCATTAGTGACGATTTGAGAAGCGGAAGCTTTGAATATATGCAGATAAAATGCATGTTTGTATCAATTAATGGGAGTAATGAAACAATATAACAGCAGAAACGTGCTTTACTAAGGTTATTCCTTCTTATTTTAATTACATTTAAAATCGTGGTAAAACCCCTTTAATATTCCACTATTTATGACCGCTGCGGTGGCCGAGGGATTAGAGCGTTCACCCCTGTATGCGGAAGGCCCGGTGTTCGAATCCAGGCCGCGACAGACCTAAGTCGTTAGAATAGTAGTGACAGTTCCATCGCCAAACGCTCGTCATCAGGTGTGAATGTCATGGGTCCTCAGAGATGCCCTTACAAACGGATGCCCGTGTCACAGTGGGTGTGGCACGCTAAAGAACCCTCACTGCTCAATGGTCGTCAGCGCCGAGCATAGGCCTAAATTGGTCTTTGTGACGTCTCCATATGAGTGAACAAGAGTACCGCAAACGGTACATAATACGCCCGTGAAATGCTTACATAGGGTGTTTTCCTTGTGCTATAATTTGTATAATTTAGCTTCAAGTAGTATCAGCCATCATGAGGCTGTGACAAACTTTCATATGAACAAAGGGTCTTAGCTTAAAAATTGAGATTTCCTCAAATTGGACCAAGTTCAACAACCTGCAATTTCTTCAAAAAAGGAAGAAAATCAAAATCCTTCACCAGATGCACATCTTCAGTACCTTTACAAACACTCCACAAATTAAGAAGGTCCTCAGTTGAAAACTGTGGGAGGGGTTGGGCAGACAAATTATGTACCTTTCATAGAATATTAATTTCTAAATAGACTAAGTTCAACAACCTGTAATTTTCTATAAAAAATTGTAGAAAATCAAAATCCATCCCACATGCACATCTTCAATACCCATACAAACACTCCACAAAATAAGAAGGATCTCACTTGAAAACTGTGGGAGGAGTAAGGCGGACAAATTATGTACCCTCCATATAATAATTATTTCCAAATAAAGTGGCAAAACTCCAGGAAAAAAGGTAGAAATGGATCAAAATTGCAGAATGATTCAGAGTGACCCAAAGAGAAGCTACACAGCAAGTTTCAGCATGACATGTGAAAGGGAAATGAAATTATAATGAGAAAACCCCGAACAGACGGACGGACGGACGTACAGACATCGCTGTGCCATAATACGTCCCGTCTAAAGACGGGCGTATAAAAATTTTCGAGCGAGACGTTTGACGATGGAACTGTCACTACCTGTTTTAACGACTTAGGTGTGTCGCGGCCGGGATTCGAACCCCGGCCTTCCGCATTCGGGGCGAACGCTCTAACGTGTAAGATATATTGCTGTTATAAAATTTAGAAATTCATTTCAAAATTAAGGATTATCTCCCTCATGCATAGCTCTTATCCTTAGACGAATTGACTCCACTTTTTTTGGCACGCTGTTTTTGGCTATAATAGCTCTAAAACTTCATTGTTATTTCGGATTTCAAACATTTCGGTTGAGCATCACTGAAGAGACGAGATATTATTTGTCGAAATGCGCATCTGGTGCATCAAAATTGGTACCGTATAAGTTTTACATTATGACCCCTGGACCGAGGCCTCTGCTGGTGGACTGTTAGTCCCCGAGGGTCTCTACAGCCTAGTAGCTAAGTACTTCGTTACTAGCTTGAAAATACGGATTTATATTTAATTGCTGTTATGAAATTTAGAAATTCATTTCAAAATTAAGGATTATCTCCCTCATGCATAGCTCTTATCCTTAAACGAATTTGGCTCCACTTTTTTTGGCACGCTGTTTTTGGCTATAATAGCTCTAAAACTTCATTGTTATTTCGGATTTCAAACATTTCGGTTGAGCATCACTGAAGAGACATTATTTGTCGAAATGCGCATCTGGTGCATCAAAATTGGTACCGTATAAGTTTTACACATACGAGGGCGAGTCAATAAGTAATCAGCCCATCCCATTTCCAATTGACCGAGGCGATCACGATTTTCATACATGTTTTATACCTGGGTACAAAATTGCACGCGTATCGAGTCATTCTTTAATAAGATATTGAATGTCAACGATAGCTAGTGATGCAAAGACATGCTTTTCATCTAAAGTTGAGTACCGTGCTATAATTCCGTACTTGTATTTAAAAGGTAAATCTTATGCTCATGTTAAATTCTGGGTAGGGGGATGTAAAACGCAATAGAACGTCTTTAGAAGATAAACCATGGTCTGACGCCCACTGGATGCCACCGAGGAAAAAAATGTGCAAGAAAGTTCGGGATACGGTATACTGTGATATGCATTAGATATTTCACATGGATATAGCGTTTCCACAATCTTGTATGATCGTTTAGGTATGCGCAAGCTAACAGCCCATTGGGTCCCCAAACCCTTAGTGATGAGCAAATGCCAATCAGAGGATCACTACGCAGCGCCTTTTTAAGGCATACTAGGCAAACAGATGATTTTCCTTTGCGTCTGGTGAGTAGATAATTGAATAAAGCTCAGAGAACGCAGTGGATACGGCCTGGACCTCCAAGACCAAAGAAGTTCAAGATGCAACCATCTGCTGGCCACAGTATTTTTGGACGCAAAATGCGTTATGTTAGTCTTTTTACCCAAGAGAAGTGCAATAACTGGAGTGTACTATGCAAATTGCTGGACCAGCTGAGAACCACCACCCGTGAAAAACGCCGATGTAAACTCTCTAAAGGTGTTCTGCTGCAATATGACATCGCGAGAGTCAATATTTGCAAAGTTGCAAAGGATGCTCTAGAGCGAAACAGGTATGAATGAATACCACATCTTGTCTATTCGGCTGACCAAGCTCCTAGCGACTTCTTCCTATTCCCCGTGGATGCCATTTCTGGTTTGACGAAGAAATCGTGACGGCAGTTGAGGAGTGGGTCAATGGAGAGGACCGAGACTTTTAGTTCTGGGCTGATTAAGTGCATCACACTAGATAACAATTACATTTAAAAAAAAAAAAAAAAAAAAAAAAAAAAAAAGAAGTGGGTCTCAACCGGAAATAAATCAGGCTGGTCGCTCATTGATTTGCCCTTGTAGAATCAGGGAGATTTTAGTTTGTTCAATATAGGAATTTTTGTACATCCCAACGTACCCCTTTGGGTGGGTGGGAGGGGGTCGTCCTATACTTTCGTCAGGGCAAAATCACCATGGAAGTCTGGTCTCATAAACTTGGATATGGTTTTACCCAACGTCTTTGAATTCAAAGTTTGAAATTGAAACAAAATTTACTGCAAACAGGTTAGCAACTACAACTCAACATTGACCGATCGCTTTGGCAAAATACCCAGCAGCGCATGAACTATGAATCAAGGATAGTCTTATTCTCGATGTGAAGCTTATGGGGATCATCTCCTTTCTTTTTGCTCCTGTAAAATCTGACTGTGATGTGAACTTTGCCGTTTTCAGAAAATTCATTAACTTTTTTATTTTGTACATGTAACCCTCTTTGAAATAAACAACCCCACTTTCTTTGGATTTCCAAGAAAATACATCTTTCTCATAACAGTCAAACGGGAAACAGTTGTAGACCCCTCATCTTCTTATTTTGGCTCGCCATTTGTTGATGGAGGTCGGAGTCCCGTGCGACTTCTTTCTACGAGTGGGCTGGGCGTGGAAGATTGAATTGCACGGTGCACTGTATTTTGGAGCTACATGTATGAGGCCACATGATTGGGATGATAATCCACGTAAGTTTACAATCTTGATGTAACCCTCTTTGAAATAAACAAGCCCATGTTCTTCCGATTTCCAAGAAAATACATCTGTCTCATAATAGTCAAGCGAGAAATCATACGGTGTCAGTTGCAGACCGCTCATCTTCGTATTTTCGCTCGCCATTTGTTGACGGAGGTCTGAGTCGCGTGCGACTCGTTGCTACCGTGACATACTCCAATTATACATGTATACTGTATGATATGATGGGCATATATATAAAGAATCAGTTCATTTTTTACACACATGAATAAAATGCTTATGCAAGGTAATGTAATTTAAACATGCAGTCAAGCATAAAATTTGGTCACTTTCCCAGTGTAATGACCTGGGGTATATAATTATATTTTGGCCAAATGTTCCTTGTGTCTTTTAATTTCATTGGTGTTTGAGTTTGTTTCATGTCATTGGATTGGTCTTGGAGAGTTCCGTTCTTTGTGGTCAGTGTTTATTCAGTTTTTGAAGAGACTTGATTTCAGTGGATGCAAGGTGAAGATAACGAACAGTGATCAATCTCATAACTCCTACAAGCAATACAAAATAGATAGTTGGGCAAACACGGACCCCTGGACACACCAGAGGTGGGATCAGGTGCCTAGGGGGAGTAAGCATCCCCTATTTTGACAATTAGACATAGACCGACATTTTTCCTCTTGATTGGTAAGTAACTAATTTATTACTAATGCTTAACAATTCTATAATTCCTTTACTAAATGTTAAATCTGTAATTTTGCATAAAATTCCTTTTGTTGCCACATTCCTGGAATAAATTATCAATGAGAGTGAGACTTAGGTAATGTAAATATCTGTGATAGTAATGTATATGATTTGTCTCACTGTAAAACTTATACGGTACCAATTTTGATGCACCAGATGCGCATTTCGACAATTAATGTCTCTTCAGTGATGCCCAACCGAAATAACAATGAAGGTTTAGAGCTATGGCATACTATAAAACCTGCCTGGCCCCATTGGCCTGGCCTGGCCCCGATTTTGGCCTCTAATTATGCTCCATCCCAAATTTTGGCCTGTCCTCAAATTTGGCCTCTAAAAAAATTTTTGGCCTCAACCAAAAGAATTTTTTTAATTCAAAATTTTGATCAAATTCATTGATTTATTATTGGTTTAAGTTTTTCAGTCATATAGCAGATAAATGATATGTTTCTGTTCTTTTGTAAATGTGCACTTTAAAATAATCATTAACTACCACCAATCTGATTAATTTTATTGAATATCTATTGATCAGTTTATTGATCAAATCATTTTCTTTTCCCTTCATATCCTCTGGTGTGTCCAGGGGTCCGTGTTTGCCCAACTATCTATTTTGCATTGCTTGTAGGAGTTATGAGATTGATCACTGTTCGTTATAATCACCTTGCATCTGTATGTACTAGTACACTCCAAACACGTATACACAACTAATGAAAGATTGGTATATTGATTTTTTTTCCAGAATTATGATTGATTTCATTGATTTATTATTGGTTTTGTTTTTTCAAAATTGTTGAACATAAATGATATGTTTGTGTTGTTTTGTAAATATGCACATTGAAAACTCTCATTTTACTAATGATCCAATACACTTATTGATAATGAATTTAAAAACAGAAATTCACACTAGTTTAATGATGAATCATCACACTTCACACACTACAATGTAGAGTACCGCCTTCACTCTCATTGATAAGAACAATGAGTTTAATAGCTAGGTATAAAAATACTACCATAAATCATACAGATTGAAACTACAACTTTGATGAATTAAGGATGTTCATATTTGAAATAAACATGTAACACTAGTACTGTAATGGGATATCAGATTATTTACAACATATTATTCTACAGCATGGGTCTTGACAGGAAGTCAAGGTTGAGGTTAATCTATGAGATACGGTTTGAAATATCACACAGCTCTGCACAGAACGTTTATTTTCATTAATTATCAGAATGAAAGATGTTTTTGATGACAGTCTAAAAACGTTAAGAACAAAATTAAAGCTGCACTTTGTGAATTTGTAGATGCATAAACCTTTTTTCTCCATTATAAGAAAATATTATGAATATTACATGTATCTGATATTTGCTTATAGCTGCTGCAGTGGTTACATGTAGAGGTACAAACGATTTTTTTGTTATAACTAATTAATGCAGGCTTTGATATAAAATAAGAAGAGGGTGGACAGATTGAATGTAATAATTGTAATTAGTTCTGTTTTACTGTTGCTTTATCACAAAACCAGAAAAAATCACAATTTTGAAAATTCCGACAGACAGTTTTGTATACCTTATTTAGTTTAGGCACAATCTTAAAATGAGTTACTAATTAAGATTTTCTGTTGTATCAAACACACCCTATTTGCAAATGTTGGACTGTTCCATTGTTTCTGTATAATGGAATTTCCAACTTCAGCAAAAGTTTTCATCACCATCCTTTAATATGGTGATAGATATTTCCTTTATCCTGACAGGGCAGGCCTTCATAGCATGGGAACTTGTCACATTTACAATGCGTATTGAAAATTAATTATGAAATCAAGAAAGAAATATTTATAATACATCATATCCGTTTTAATCTACATTGTTCATTCAAGGTAAAGTATAGATAAATGAACACTAAAATACAAATCTAAAATCCTTAGTTTATTGACAATTATCATTATGCTAGCAAACGTTTCACTGTTTATTTTGATTTTTTTTATATGTCATTTATCATGCTTTGGAAATTAAACAAGTAACACTAAATGTGTGGTATCTGCACATTGAAAACATTAAGGCCACGTGCTCTGTTCTGAATGTTCGCTGATCTAAAATCGAATTCATTATAATGACAACACAATTGTAACACTTTTATAATTTGTAAATTGATATCAAATTGAATTCTATTGAATGCAAAAAATATCAATAAATCAATCATTTCATCAGTATACTTTTTGGTGTACTAGTACATAAGTTAGGAAGGAAAAAGCAAATAATTTTGTCAAATAAACTAATCAAATAAAATCAATCAGATTGGTAGTAGTTCATGTTTATTCTAATGTACATAATCATTTAATTTCTACAACTTTGAAAAACTAAAACCAATAATAAATCAATGAAATCATTCATAATTCTGAAAATAATCCATCAATATGTCATTTGTTTCATTAGTGTGTACTAGTACATTCAGCTATAAATTAAAGGAAAAGAAAATGATTGATTCAATAAACTGATAAATAGATTTTCAATGCAAGGTGAAGATAACGAACAGTGATCAATCTCATAACTCCTACAAGCAATACAAAATAGATAGTTGGGCAAACACGGACCCCTGGACACACCAGAGGTGGGATCAGGTGCCTAGGAGGAGTAAGCATCCCCTGTTGACCGGTCACACCCGCCGTGAGCCCCATATCCTGATCAGGTAAACGGAGTTATCCGCAGTCAAAATAAAATCAATCAGATTGGTGGTAGTTCATGATTATTTTAAAGTGCACATTTACAAAACAACAGAAACATATCATATATCTGTTATGACTTTGAAAAACTAAAACCAATAATAAATCAATGAAATCAATCAACATTTTGAATTAAAAAAATTATTTGTTTGAGGCCAACAAAATTTTTAGAGACCAAATTTGAGGCCAGGCAAAAATTTGGGATGGAGCATAATTAGAGGCCAAAATCGGGGCCAGGCCAGGTTTTATAGTATGCCTTAGAGCTATAGCCAAAAAACAGCGTGCCAAAAGGTGGAGTCAGATTCGTCTAAGGATACTGTGTATTATTTTAAAGCAAAGGTATGTTTTATGACTTACAAGGTTTATAGATCAGACCAGTTTGGTGTCATCTGTAAATATTGTTCACTCAAGCCTACAGTTGTATTCCCATAGAATGATATGCTCACCATAGGTTTTATTTAATTCAATAATTAATAATGTCAATACATATTATAGTGATAATTATTGTAAAGTTTTATGATGAAGGTAAAGTCTATAGGATTTGGGAGATTCAATGTGATGTATACATGTATTAAGTTATCTCCCTTGATATGGATCACCCATGTGATGCTGCAATCGTATGTTGGTTGTACATCAGGATTTATGTGAAATTGTAGTATTCATGTTTTATATATCACTGTTCGTTATCTTCACCTTGCATATAGCATATTGCTTAAAATTGTTGTTATAGGGTTTCATCAATGGACAATTCGTGCATTGGTAACTCCTGAATAAACGTGTTGTCGAGAACCCAAACTGGTGTTCCTGTTATTACTTGAAGGGATCGAGAAACCTGTTACACTACGAATGGGCGGGGCGTGGAAGAGTGAATTCTTTGTAGATTTTCCAGTCTTGAACACTGGAATTTGAAGAGTTTCATCAATAGCTGGAGAAATTGTGGAGGAGTCAAAGGGTTAAATTATATAGTGTACATTGTTAAGCTGTACGATGAAGCTTCATTTGATGTTAGCTGTAATACTGTAGATATTTGCAGGTTACATACTTCCCAAGAGGTGCAGATGATTCTTCTGACACTTCAGTATTGCAGGATGAAAATTTGACACCTTCACAACAAAGCAAACAGATTGATCATGCATGTTGGAGGCAGACTATGTTGAAAAAAGAAACAGAAGGCAATGCAACAGATTCTGGTAATTTACAAGATGAAGCTGAAGGTAAGGCAGCAGATTCGGTCATGTTTGTGGAAGAAACTGATGACAAGTTGCAAGAACTCCCAGACGAATTTAAAGTACCATCCCGTTGGGACAAGACACTTGGTGATGATAAGGAAACGGTTGACGGATTCTGAAAAATGTAACTTGACTGCATTTTTACAGTGGAGAGGGGTTTACTTTGGTTAAATGGGAACAATCCACTCTCTTTAAATGCTTTTATGGCAACGTCTGGGGTGACGGATTTCATCCATGCGTTTCTAAATACACTAGTAAATTTTGTTTTTGTGACTTATTCACCAATAATTTGTAGTTGGCAATCCCTAACTGCTTGTCGCCAAGAATCTTTCAGACAATTAAAGAGGCGCAGATCGCATGGTTGAATAATGGAAAGCATGTGCAAGAAAGCAGTAAAGTTCAACCCCATTTTTTCTACATAGGTCACATACTTCTAGAGCGAGATGGGATGAGTGACCAGCACGCAGAAGAACAGGTTTCGTCACACCCGAAGCATTTATGTGAAGTATGAAAATATCTTTCATTCATATCTAGAAAAAGCTCCTTGTCCGTCCAGCCTGTAGCAGTTCTACCCATCACTGCTTCTGGAAAACCATCTAGAGGATTATACGAAAACCTCTGGCCAGGAAATACAATAAGAGGCTTACGAAAATGCCCATTAGCACACATGCAAGCTAATGCCGTAATTTGAGACTTGTCGGAGAAAGTAAAATTGTACACACTTGCAACGCCTCTCGGTGCTAAGATGTTTCCGCTTTCCGGACACAACGGAAACCCTGATTCATCTGCGTTGAACCACCTTAACGGATCAGTCCAAGAGAAGGGTCCTTGATGTCATGATCAATATAATGTTTGAGGTAATTGAACCACAATTCCACTTTTTGAGGAGTTATCACAGCTCTCGCTTTTGAAAGCTGTTAAGGCGTCCTTTCATTAATTTGAACTATATCCAAAAGCTAATTTCTTGTTCGTACAAACCCCATTGCAGCCATTTTGCATGCCCAGTCTGCAAGTTTTGCATCTTTGTTTTCTGTAAGAACTGGACGAGGTCCACTTTTATAGAACAGTGGCAGCTTTCCATTAACTTTATATGACAAAGTGGCCTTTGGGATTGAGTATATTTCTGAAGCCTTGTTTAAGCTGATGTTTTTATTTTGAATGAGCAGAATTACTTCTTCCAACAATTAAGTATCATTCTGAGCGGGAAGTGTATCGGTCATTCAAAAACAGGTCTTCCAGGAAAAAATCGCACGTGCTTCCAGCTTGCAACTAAAATGAATGGGTCACGCTTTCTTTAGACTGTTAATTGACAACATTTGTAATTACCTGTAAATGCTTCAGAATGGCATACATATTAAGATTTTTTGCTAATTCATAAAAAAAAAATTTTTTTAATATAAATTTTACATTTTGACGGTACCAAAAAAAAAAAAACCCTGGCGAATGTAAATAAAGAGATATTTCAACTGCAAATTGCTCCGGAGAGAAATATTGTCCGTTCCAAAATTCTTATGCTGTGCTTTTTCCAAACCAGTGTTATTTTTAAACTGATGGGTACACAATTATGCTTAAATCCATAGATTACCCCACCCCCAGTATCCACTTTGTGTATGAAACCTCGAGTCACGTGCTTCCTTTAACAAATTGTTCTCTTCAGTACGCCTCCGTGGCCGAGTGGTTAGAGCATCGCGCTTAAAATAACACGGGTTCGAATCCCGCTCGCACCGGTAAGTGAGGAAGATTCCCAGTTTACATTTCGGAAGGTCGGTGGTCTCTTCCCAGGTACATTGTATTTGGGTTCTCTCTTCCACCAATAACTGAAATATTGTTGAGTGTGGCGGAAACATTAACCAATCATAATCAACAATGAATACGCCTTTTTTCTTCTTTTTTGAAAGTTTTAAGGATATATCGTATGGATTTTTCCACAAAGTACTACAAGTCTTATTTTTGGAGTCGAAAATGTTTGTTGCAAAATTATAATTTACTTTTTCAATAACAGATAAAAATTAAGTTTATAAACTTTTGTACAGCCGCGGTGATCTAGAGGTCCAACCCCGACAGCGACAGACCTAAGTTGTTACAACGGGTAGTGACAGTTCCATCTCGGTCCTCGGTGATGACCTTAAAAACAGATGACCCGTGTCACAGCAGGTGTGGCACGCTAAAGAACTCTTACTGCTCAATGACCGTAAGCACCGAACAAAGACCTATATTTGAAGCCCTCACCGGTCTTGATGACGTCTCCATATGAGTGAACTATTCTCGAGAGAGACGTTAAACATGATAGAATCAGTTAATCATTAATATTTGTGTCCGAAGATCTATCAAGAGGCTCTGGATGAAGTTAACTTTCGTCCCGAAGTAAAATTGATTACTATATAATGCTATCGAAAGAGCACATTTTTATTGAAAATATATATTTTCAGATTGAGAGCTATTATAACTTTAACAACAGATTATCTTGCGTGCGTTACGTGTAATATATGCGTTACATTCATTAAATAGTCAATTATATACGGCGTTTTATTAAAAAAAAAAGAACGATGCCTTAGCTTTTCTTGACACGTAAAACTTAAAAGAAGAATATCTTACCAATAAAACAGCCTACAAACAACGTGGCCACAAATCTGTACATTTTGTTGTCAAAACGTTTGGACAGTTTCACGAACAGGGATAGTTGTGAAAGTTCTATATATGTAGGTTGAGGTTATTGACATCACGCTCAATGTTCATATTATGATAAGGCATTGTAGGGCACAAATTCGTATCATACAACGTACTAATGCACATTTAACCTGTATTCATCTTTAAAACTTGCATGTAATTTAAGGAATGAAAAGAAACATTGCAGCAATTCACTCTGAACACTTATGATTTATAAGAAATGAATTATTTAATGTCCTAAGTGATGACAGGACGGTTTGCAGGTAAATCTCAATGCATGTAATCTGAAAACCTATTAAAGTAAAAAATAATACTTGATAGATGAAAATGCCTCCAGAATACTTTTGTTGGACATTCACCTCTATGATGTTCGTTTGGTGGTACAATGACGTACATGTACATGTAGGTCCCATTTGCTGGTAGTGCACAATGCTACTTTTGTGGGCAGTTCCCTGCACAATGCCTATCGATATCGAATCATGACCGTTTTTCTAATGGTTGTATGAGGACTAAAGTAGGTTTTATTTCTATTCCTGTCGATATCGAATCCTGATGTGTTTTGCTAATGGTTGAACGAGCGAGGGCTGTTCGATATGTAATGTGTATTGTACGATATCTCAAAAGCATTCGACTCAAATAGTAAAATGAACATTATATCCTTCAAAGTATTTTCCGCGGTTTGAAATACATTATTTCGACTAGATAAGAACGTTTTAAGTTTTGGAAAAAGGAAAAATCGCATGGGGCTACATCTGGAGAGTATGGTGGGCGTGGCAAGACGGTCACCTTCTCCGACTTCAAAATTTGTTTCACAAGCTGAGATGTATGCGATGAAGCATTATCATGAAGTAGACGAATATGCCTAAACCCTGGCACAGGGCGTCGTTTATGATTATATTTCTTGAGCTCTTTTAGTATAACATCTCGGTAATACCGACCTATAACACGTTTTCCCTTCGGCACCGGAATTTTTATGGCTATACCAATACAGAAGAATATGCAATATAGAACCTTCTTTGTCCTTATGGTTCTTTTCACAACTACAGGCCTTTTACCGTGTTTAGTTAACCATATTTGGTTTTCAATTTTTCTTAATGGTTCGAAATAGTGAACTCATGCTTCGTCACCAGTAACAATGTTTGCAAATAGTCTTTGATTGAATTAAGGACATAATTTTTAGCAAATGCTTAGCGGTTTGTACTCGTACCCGTGTTTGGTTATCTGTCATTATATGCGGTATATCCATCTGGCAGAAACCTTTTGTACTTTCAAAATGAAATGCACCCGTGATAGCGATGTGCCAACAGCTTTGGCAATATCACGAATCGTGTATCTGCCATCACTTTCGATTATTTCCCTGACTTTGGAGAAATGTGCTTTGCCTGTTACACTTACGAACTGTCTCACAAAATTGTTGAAATATAATTGGTCAGATCTTGGTCACATGACGCCGTGGAAAAAACCCGTATCATACGAGAAAAATCCGTATTGAGCGAGTAATTTATTGTAGGGTTCGACTTGCAGCAAAGGATTTGGGCAGATATATCGTATGATTATTTCATTTTATAATCATTATATTTGGAATGACTTACTATCCTTTTACTTCATATCTATATCTATATTGTAATTTCTTGTGTCCATAATTATGTGGACTTTACCTTGTGTAACGTATTTACATTACATTCTGGGATCGTACCTGGTCAATTCCAGGGTTTGGGGTATTCAACAATAACTCATTTAAACTAATTGGTAAGATTTTAGTGGACTGCCAAAATATACAAATATGTTCTAACCTTATCTAGGTTAATTATAATCAAATAGAGAATCACTATATCAATCAGAGGCAAGCAACGATACACTGGTAGTGCTAACTTAAAATGTAGAGCCCAGTCGCCCTCGGATTACCCCATATACTTTAGGACGCCTTATTCAGGACGGACAGTATATGTGGTAGCCCTTCAACCACTATACTCATTGTAGGATGCCTTATTCAGAACGGACAATGAGTACAGCGGCCTGGACGACGGTCTGTTCAGCCAATGCGGACGACACCAAAAACGAATTATGGCTAGTCTCTTTACTGGAGGTCAACCTCTTCGTGGCAGGCCAGACTTCTGATGGCCTTCCAAATTCACTCTCTAACTGTAAGAACAGGCGAGGAATTGTTTACTATGAATACTTTATTAGTACACATAATCTCGTCCTCTCAACTTGGCTGGGTCTTCTCTCTGAATGACACTGACGACTGCGGAGTCTTGGTATTTATATACTAATAAGATCACGTGATGTAAAGTGACTAATTGAGAACTCTGCATGGTCGTACCTCAAATATCCGGAATCATTACACTAGTACCTTAAAGGAGAAGGCTTATATAGGCGTTGCCTGCTGCTTAGTCCTTGTTATGTTATTCATAATATTGATTGATTGTATCTTGCTTAACGTCTCATTCGAGAATTTTTCACTCATATGGAGACGTCACCAAGACCGGTGAAGGGCTCGACGCTGAAGGCAAATGAGCAGTGAGGGTTCTTTCGCGTGCCACACCTACTGTGACACGGTTCATCCGTTTGTAAGGTCATCTCCGAGGACCCGTGACATTTACACCTGATGCCGAGCGTTTGGCGATGGAACTGTCACTACATGTTTTAACGACTTAGGTGTGTCGCGGGATTCGAACCCCGGGCCACCGCGGCGGTTTATTCATTATAAAATACTGATTAGCATCACTGAAGACACATTATTTGTCGAAATGCGCATCTGGTGCATCAAAATTGGTACCGTATAAGTTTTACATTATGACCGCTGGGTCGAGGCCTCTGCTGGTGGACTGTTAGTCCCCGAGGGTCTCTACAGCCCAGTAGCTAAGTACTTCGTTACTAGCTTGAAAATACGGATGTATATTTAATTGCTGTTATAAAATTTAAAAATTCATTTCAAAATTAAGGATTATCTCCCTCATGCATAGCTCTTATCCTTATACGAATTTGACTCCACATTTCGGTTGAGCATCACTGAAGACACATTATTTGTCGAAATGCGCATCTGGTGCATCAAAATTGGTACCGTATAAGTTTTACATATACACACACACACACACACACACACACACACACACATATATATATATATATATATATATATATATATATATATATATATATATATATATATATAGTATTATATAAACCCCACAATTACAGTGATATAGACCCCACACATATAGTTGTAGAATAATTGAAAACTTCACTTACTAATTTCTCTTATAAACCAGATTGTCGTCGCTTCACTTCTGAGGTAAGTTTATTTTTATTCAATATATTTAGTAAATACCGTAATGCAAGGTGAAGATAACGAACAGTGATCAATCTCATAACTCCTATAAGCAATACAAAATAGATAATTGGGCAAACACGGACCTCTGGACACACCAGAGGTGGGATCAGGTGCCTAGGAGGAGTAAGCATTCCCTGTTGACCGGTCACATGCATTGCAATCAGCTTTGCCACTTTCTCTTTTCCTACAACTTTATAGTAAAAGTAATCTCAAGTTTGCATATTGTACATGTAATATTGTTTCACACATCATAATGTACCAGTAGTGAGTATATTATATCAAAGTAATGAGTAAATATGGGTAGAACTTCATGCTCATAGAGTAGTAGTAAAGTTACATATGCGTATGTGTAGTACAGTGTATATACGATGTATAGCAAAATATGCGATGTATACAGAAGTAGTGGTAAAATGGAAAAAAAAAAAAAACAGTATTAACGTTTAAATCAAGTTAAAGACATTATAAAGTCACAAGCTTGTCAAACATGGTACAATTCAAAACATTTTGTGACAAGAATTTTCAAGATTTCTTTATAGTCATAATCAGTGTTAAAGCTGCTTGCTACAGACAAACTACAGGACAAATCAAAAACAATATGCCCTCTCCATTTTTTATTCTGACTCTGTATCTTTGATTCTAAGACATAAAAAACATTGAATAGTTGCACAGGATACTTCTGTGATGTATTAATAAGCACGAATAGTCCTTGCTGTTGTGCACAAATACAAATGGTTATTAAACAAACAGACATATATATATATATATATATATATAATATGTTTTACGGCGTGACCGTGTTTGAGGGCGAAGCAAAAAAGTTTTGGCATTAGTATCTATATCCAAAACAGGACAAAAACAACTCGAAGTTAGCACGCGGACGGAGCTGTATCAAAGCATCCTGGACATTTGATCCGCCTATATTATATTGAGCGCGGGAAATATAACGCAATCGATGTAAACAGTACATTGTGACGTCATATTCAGCGTCGTTATTTAGCAAATTTACAAACATAGCGTTTGAACCACAACAAAAAACATGGCGTTAATCGTGGAGTGATTATATATGATTAAAGAGACACTACAGCTCATTTTCCACATTTTAATGAAGTGTTTTTTAAACCATATATTGATAAAATGATAAAATTCACATCGATACTAACAATTTTGAACATTTGGGATACATCAATTTACTCTCAACTGCGCGTTGAAGATCGTCCGGAATTCAAAGGTTTCTTCATGCTGACTCGGACTTTTGAATGCTTATTTACATCACGTGGTTTTGAATGACAGCAAAGGTGTTGTGTAGGAAATTATCTAAATTCCCCTTCAAGGGGTCCACACTCACCTTTCAAGTACATAAGATTATTCCCTGCTCCTTATAATAACTAATTATAAATAATTATTTCAACAGAAACCCTTCCATGTTCCCATTGACCGATGTTTTTACAACTAACACGTGTCGTGTTCAGATAGAAATAGCACGTACTTACTTTTCGCAGCTAGTCTCAATGGCAGATTTAGGGGGCCAGTATCCCCCTCCCTTTTTACGCCACAGATTGTGAATGAAAATCAAAATTTTGCACCCGAATGGCCAATTACTTTGGCTAATCTTTGACTTTCACACCCCTCTTCGGAAATCCTAGATCCGCCACTGAGTTACATGCGTTTCTCCGAGCTCTCTGTTTTCCAACGGTCATACTGATCCCTAGGTAAATTTTATTTCACGCATGAGTTTTATCTCATTCTATGTTTACCTCTTTTCTCACAGAATCTGTCAAAATGCTAGATCTATCAATTACACTTTCTCTCACTGGACGACATGCTGCACTGTTTACTGTCTATGCGCATGCGTCTGAAGACTAAAAGGAGGAGACTCGATATTTTTTGTATAGGCCATCAAAAAGTATTAATTTTTACGTTAAAACGATAATTTTTAACTTTAGATAAGTGTTATTTTCGTAAAGTTCATACTTTCAACAATGCAACAAAAATTGAGAAAGCGCTGGGAAAATTGTCATTTCATGATTTTTGCGCAAAATGAGATGTAGTGTCTCTTTAAGAAAATAAGATTTACATGCTTTTACGGATTTTATGTGACATCTCAGAACGACGTGAACTAGAGTAGACGAGATTCAAAATGGAGAAATACATGTCCACGCGATAGTATTCGAATCGACGCCATTGGTACCAAACTTTTCAAGTTCCATAGGTATGGTTTAATTTTTCATTATTTTCCTATATTTTCCTTTTAAACATGTATATACGTAAAAGAGGAAAATGAACAATTACGCAAAGCCAAGGAAAACTATTTCATAAAACTGTTTAAGCCGAAACTAAACTGTTAATATTTTTACTTCATGTTATTTAACATGTATATTTTACATAGAATGTCTCCTTTAATGTACAGGAATTTAGAGGCGCTTAAAACTTATAGACGGAACTGTTTAAAATATGTCTGTATTTTTAAAAGTGCCTAACATTAACATTGTATAATGTTCTGACGTCACAATCATGACTGTATTATGTTTAACGTTGCCCACATAACGTCACGAGGATGACATCATAATGGAACTTGTTTACATTGTTTAAAAATCTATTGACGAGCCCGCAGGGCGAAAGCGCTATAGATAAAAGTTTGAGCATTGCATTTTATTTTTTGACTTTATTCTACCCCGATACCAAGAAAAAATAAGTTATTGAATATATATATATATATATATATATATATATATATATATATATATATATGCCATATGTCTCCAATACATAATTATGGCTATGGGCTATCCAGTACAAAATTGCTTTCATTGGCGATAGGCAAAAAATACAAGAATACCATAGGAGAGCAGTCTCAAATTATTCCACAGCCATTTATAAATACACCCATCTCTGCTGCTGTGTGTGACATTCTTGATTAATTGTAACCAGTTTTTATGACCCTTTTCACAAAGACTAATTTTTTTCAAATTACAAAGTTTGCTTTTGGTAAATCAAAATGTATTTTTCATGAAAGAAATAAAAACTAATGGTGTTGATAATTAGCCCATAAAAAGGGTACAAACACTTTAAGGACTTACCAAAATATTCATCACGCTTTGTTTCAAAGTATCTATTTTTGGAAGGTACAACTGGTTCTAATCCCATGTCGGACAATGATGTAACACTATAACTCCACAATCGATTAACAGGGGATGTTTGTGAAAAACTGGTCTCCATACTGGGTGCTCGTGCACTCCAACTACTGCTGCGATTACGAAATCCAGGATCTTCCAATTCCAAAGGAGAAATGTTGACATTTTGTAATCATGTCTAGAATTTAATGATACACTGGCTGCGTTCCCTAACACCAGATTCCTCCGAAAGATCCTCATTTTTTCTGGATCACATTGAAGAGACATTATTTGTCGAAATGCGCATCTGGTGCATCAAAATTGGTACCTTATAAGTTTTACATTGTTAGGCTTTCATAAGATCCCCACAATTCGCGATTTGAAGGCACACATGAACTGAGAATTTTATACTCATCAATAGTAGGCAGTGCTCATTTGTTTGGGGTGAGCTTGGGTGGGGTCACATGAACAGAACTCTTTTCTGGTGTTTGGGGTGCAACATTTTCCATACTCCTTGAATTACTGCAATCATTTTGCAAGTTACTGTTGTTAATCAAAAGTTCTGAAGGTGCATTAGTTGGAGATGATCTGTTGCTAGGTGATACAGAACGGTTACATGGATACAAAACACTGTTACTAACTGATGAATGATGTGATAACCTGTTGCTATGTGACACAGAATGGTTGCCTGGAGACAAAGCACTGTTGCTATGTGATAATAATGAGTGCGGTGAAGTTAAGCTACTGTTTGGTGAGGGAGATCTGTATAAGGATGAAGGAGATTTGTTTAACCGCCTGTCAACTAGTATAGGTATAGACTTACGATCTACATTTTGGCCAAGTTCTTCACCATCAGTTTTCAAAGCCCGGTAAACCAACATTCGCCTTGCTTGTACTACCTCCTCTGGTGATCTCTGTGTGTTGACCTTCACCTTTGAGTCTGATGATGACATAGTAGGCTGGGATACCCTGCGCTGCGGTTCTACAGGACTTTTATTTTGCACTAAATTGCAGTGCCTATTGTACATATCAGAGTTCACTAGAGACCCAGTCCCCACTCGAAGATCAAAATCGCCACTGTATCTAATTATATGTAGATGTATTGGCCTATTTTGTCTTAGCACTATCTTTCCATACACAGGACCGATATTCTCTTCTTCCTCTTCCAAACCAATATTTCCCAAGCTATGGAGAGACTGCGACATAGAAGACATATGACCTAGACTAGCTTGTGACATTGACAAGTCTCGATTCTGGACAGCCAGTCCCCGCCGCTTTGATATATCTGCTAATTTCTCACCATACAAGTCCTTTGAGATCTGTCTCATCTGTTTTGGACAAAGTCTTGGAGACTCACTGTCTTTCCGAGTCAGAGACCTGCGTATGGTGTCTCTGCCCAGAGTGTCTTTCTGCTTGGAGTCCAGCAATGGAGGGAAATGTCTGGAGCGAGTTGGACACGAGGTGGAAAACAACCTAGAGGAATCGTTTTCCTCCTCTCGAGATCGGACACCAAACTTGATGGAGATGCTTTTAGTAGGACTAGAACTTTGGTTGCCTCCTGAGGGAATGTACCCATTTGGAGAGGAAACGCCTCCATTATGACTAGAAAATTTGAAACTTCCTCTTTTAGGCCTGGTATCTGTAAAAGACGAGCTCCGTTCTCGGGGTGGACTTTTGCTCCGTTTACGAAATTTTCAGGTTATTCCAGTGAAAGAGCGACTTCTTCCCCGAATTGCACCTCCATCAAAATCCTTTTTTGGTGAAGTTGCTTTACTTCCCATTCTTCATATCTGGAAAAAAGGTCATCTAAATAACAGAACAAGGTTTCATTGAAAATACAACACAGGTCAGCATGTACAAACCGATTAAGTGACACAATAAACTATCCTCAGAATAGAGAAAACCCATGAAGCACATTTTCAAGACAAATATTTAAATACACTAACTAAACACCTTCACTTAGAGTGCTTAAGTCAACTAAATCCCTCACAAATTATGATACTAGATGCATGTTAATCACTTGGGTTATGTTGGTATTCCAATTTAAGCTTGAAAAATTCAAAACTAAAATCCTACTGCTGCCACGGGGCTTCACTTAACACTCTCGTGTATAATATAGTGGATTTATCAAATGTACAGTATGACGTTTACGTACATAGTAAACTGTTGTGTAACGATACAGTATGTATTCTTGAAATGACATTTATATTATAGGTCCAAGTTACAAGTAGATCAAATACAAGAAATATTGCCATTCGCACGTGATACCTCTGCCCACCAAAGTTTGGGAAGAAGAGCATATGTGGAAGCAGAAACAACTTTAATTATTTAATGAACTGTAGTAAAGAAAAATGTAATCTGTAAAAGTGAAGAATAAATATATATATATATATATATATATATTGTAAAGTGTAGTGCAGTGTATCATTTCTTTTATATTTATTTGAACAAGAACTCGGTCAATCTATGACACCAACTAAAACAATGACGTTGATTATAAAATTACATGCCGAGGGTTTATTTTATGGTAAAATCAGAAATTAGGCGTTGCAAAGGCCACATATTATAAAATTGTCAATTATGGAAACTCTTGCACCGAAAGTGTCGCCAACGAAGCTCACACCGGATGTACTTCTAATTACCGAATATGAAATGAGAAAGAAGTCGTGTATATAATAGAGAAATCAGACAAAATTTATTAAGAAGAAATATTTGTACCCCTGACAATGTGCTGTCGGTGTTTTTAATTTGTAGAGCTGCGGGGAATTTTTTTTGGAAATGACTTTCAAGAAACTGCAAACAAAATCCAAGAGAAGAATATTTCGTCTGAACACGAACGAAGTGTTGAAAACTTCTTTGCTACTGATTTTATAGCAATTTAGGCCGAGTCAGTTATATATTTTTTTGACGAAGCGAGTGTCGTTCGTACAACGGGTAATCGCAATCATGAACATGCAGTTAGGGGCGGACCAGCGATATAGGTTCAAAGGTACGCCAGTAACGCAACATTAACAATCAACCTATGCTGTGGTTTATTTTGACGTTATAGAAGGCGCGTCTAATGCTAACGAAATGCTGAATATCTTTCATAATCACTGGTATTAAACTGATGATAGTAAAGATCGTGGTCTTTGATGATCAGATCTTCCAACAATCTGTTGAAATTACCATGGGAACGAATTGTGCTCATTTGTTAGCTACGTAAAAAGAAAAAAAAATCTCTTGTGACCTTCAATTCGACCTTTAAATATATCGACGTTTTATTTATTAATAATAACAACTTTCATTCATATGTCGATTCGATATATCGTTGTGAGCTCGAAATAAAAGACACCATAACTCAACTTTATGACAAACAGGATGATTTCAGCTTCTCGATCGTCAACTTCCCAGATTGTACGGGCGGATGATATTAATCCAAGGATCGGTATCGTGACGTTAAATTGACCAAAAAGAGGCAGTTATTCAAATTACTTCAATTGGATTCATATAAGCTTTGGTAATTTTAGTTACGCCAAAGTAAACGCTCTTGTAAAAATAACGTTTGTTTGATGGTTTAAATAATTAAAAATGTTATGTTAAGAAACTATGATTGGTTTCTACACAGAAAGATATTATATACAATTATTTAAAACGCCAAGCACCCGTGGGAATAACCCGATATTATGATCCCCAATATATGCATCTCTTTGAGTCTAGTGCGGACACTTTCGACTAGATCCACGGGCATTTCCATTGCTTTTTTTTCTTTCATATCTTTACCATATTGAAATGATAGCCATTCCCTATGAATGTGAATGAAATGTGTATGAATTTAATATACATGCAGTGCGACTATTTTAGCAGCTGGAAATATCCAACAGAAATGAAAATAGATTGTAAATATAAGAAAATAAATTCTGTAACTCCACATCTTGTGTTGGTTCTGACAGCTGAAATTAACACTCATCGGAAAATATTATTTTAAAACTTATTGGATGCAATAAGTCGCAAACAAAATTCCATCATTTTTACTTTATTAGCTTGTTAAACCACTTGTCCATAACTGGGTTTTGAATGGGTGAAACCGGAGGCCTCAATTGCCCACTTTGTTGTAGACAGTTCGAAAGTGTCACCATCGTCGTTAAGAACTCTTTAGCCTGTGAATATCCCTGCTAGATAAAATCTCGTCTTTTGATAAACAGTCTTTAATAATGTTTGTATCTCTTTGGCTCACACTAGTTGAAACTAGGTCATGTCGCCAAATAGACCGATGTTGTATTTATGGATCCAGGATAGGAGGTTATAAAAGTCGGATCGGGCTCCAGCTCCAACTCTTAACTCGAAAAAAAGATCTGGAGTATGGCTCCAAATAATTTTAGGTTATAAAAACTGGCTCGAGCTCAAGCTCCAAATCAGGCTCGAAAGTTTTCTTCAAATTCTGAGCCGGAGCACATACTCGAAATGTGGGTTATAAAACTTTTGAGTAAGGAAAACATACTTCAAATGGAGTATGTCATGCTTAAATCTCGAGTAAGCTCTATAGCTTACTTGAGATTTAAAGTATGTGCTCAAAGTGTTGTTTGCTTTTACAAAAATGGCTGCATGCCGTCAAATGCCAAATAGGAAACGTTCTCTACGCAATATCAGAGACAGATCATGCAACCCTTTAGAAGAATTATCTGCAGATGATATTTTTGCAAGATATATATTCCTACCACACACCATTATGGATCTCTTGCGTCAGCTGCCAGACATATCATCTCCAACTCAGCGGAACCTTCCAATTCTACCCCTCCTTCAACTACTAGTAACACTGAGTTTCTAGGTTGGATTATACAGATTTTATAGGGCTTGAAACATGTCCTATGTTGTCATTTTTACTATTTTCTGTCATTTTAAATGTGAAATTGATGAAATAATGTAAAATTTAAGGGGTTTTGGAAAAAAGTAAGTTCTCCCCCAAAAAGTTATTAAACAAATCAAAATTTTGTCATTAGTTCTCTGAGAGTAGAAGAAATTATTGCTTTCTTTTAGCGTTTACATTTTTCTAAACAAGATATAAACAAGCTATAAACTGTAAAATATAAGTATTCATTCAGGCCAGTGACCTTGACCTTTTGACCTCAAAGACATAGACCATGTCTTACTTCAAGCTTTAACCTTTATGCTCAAAGAATAAAAAGGAAAGTGACATTCAGAAATCCTGGAAACTATGGGATCATTCTTGTTCATTTTCATCCAATTCCAATCAATTACCTAGGAGGAAATGTGATCGACTTTTTTGTCATGGCTCCTTGGGGGTTGAACTCCATAAAATTCATTAGAACCAACTAAACCACTAGGAAATCATTCCGGTAAAGTCTCATGCAATTCATCTCGTTAACTTAGAAGGAAATGTGATGACAACAGATGGACAGACAATAGGGTAATGTATCAGCTTCAACTGTAGATCTAAAATCTGTTTATTGCTTTTACTTTGTTCCTGACATTTTTCTCATGGATGTTGCTGTTTTTGTTCTCACAGTTTTTCTGTCATTAAATAGCTTTGTTCTGACATTGGTGTAT
Organism: Ostrea edulis; assembly: GCF_947568905.1. Taxonomy (NCBI): domain Eukaryota; kingdom Metazoa; phylum Mollusca; class Bivalvia; order Ostreida; family Ostreidae; genus Ostrea; species Ostrea edulis. The sequence continues at coordinate 11,842,577 of NC_079169.1, forward strand.
TGTTCATGTGCGGTTAAACCTCTGAAGCTCTGTAAGTTAGTTGTTGCGAGAAATTGAATGGACTCGTTGCCTACAAAAGAAACCAAAGATGTCCTAAATACATTTAATTCAAAATTATTTTTGATGAAAATAAGGAATCTGTGAACCAACGCTCACTAGTGATACCCCCGCTCTAAACGTCCTTACAATTTCTCAGCAAACAGGAAGTGGATGTCCAATGGATCTAAAAATGCATCCCTAAATACATCATACCTATATAAATCTTCATGCAAAATATCAGTAGCCTGTGATGTATAGTTGCTGAGAAATATGTTACGAAAAATGTTGTATCTGACCACTGTATACGAAAAATTCTAAGTTCTCGGCAAACAGGAAGTAGATGTTCGATGGATCTGAAATTGCATCCCACAATACATCTCATCCATATAAAGCTATGTACAAAATTCTAAGATGTTAAGTTGTATAATTTTTTAGATAAGGCAAACAGAAAGGTGTTACAGATGGAATGACAGACAGACAGATGGAATGACACATAAGGGTAAAACAGTATACCCCCTATCCTTGTGGGGGTATAATTAGCCCTTAATCACAACCTTGGTAAACTAAGGGAGATCATAATAAAATTCATTACGATCTTATCTCACAACCTTCACACAGGATGGAAACGCTAGTTTCCGCAAAACTGAAACCATATGGAAACCTTGCGGAAACCTGACGTTGAGGTTTCCCATATGGTTTCCGCAATGCGTAAACGATTATATAGTTTCCGCAAGTTTCAGTCTGCGGAAACCTGAAAGGACACAACGCATGTTTCTAAACTTTTTCAGCAAAATTAACTCTTTTTATGCCTAAAACTACTTTAAATGTGTTTTAAATGAAATATTTTGCGTAGTTTTCGAGTTTGAAAGCGATGAAATTCAAATCTTGCGATATGCATATTTTCTTTCGCTAGTTTACGCGCCATTTTGTGTGACGTCATATGCGCCCTCGGGTTTGAAAACAACTATTAGCCATTTCATAAACAGATTAGATTTAATCGACAAAAAACCAATTGTCACGTTAACGGCTTGTAAATAATAATGCATTAAGATGTTTTGTGCCGTGCTCAGGTGTACTAGTTGTCGGTAGAAAGGATTTAGACTGAGTATTTTTCGAAGGAAGGTACGAGAAAAAAGACGTGGATAATTTTTTTGTTGGAGGAAGAACTTTACCTTATAAAACACACCCAGTCACCTTTTCAAACATCGCTTGGACAGAGACCCTGATAAACTGCGAGAAAATGGATATATCGAAGCTATAAGCACTAATAGGCCTATAGCATACATTCTGTTTTGCTCTTCAAATTCAATACAAACTCAGATCAACTGACCTTCACCTTGTAACAACATATATCAACGATACAATGTAACTTCTACCAACTGGTAGATTTACAACAACAAAAAATAAAGATACAAAATAATTGAACTTTAAATTATACAAATAATAGAATATTGTATTTCCTAACTTTAAATTGAATTATAAAATTATTTCTTTATTGAACTCGTAGCATCTTGAGTGCGTCAGAAGACTATAACGATGTGCTCCCACTTCGTACTTCCTAAAGACGTGCAGATCACAATTCAAAAATAGTAATAAGATTGCTTTATCAAAATAAAATAATGTGATTACCACTTTAAATTTGAATATTTTTATTGATTTGTGTGTGTGTTGTCTTTTTCTTTCTTTCCGAAATGCACGCGTGACAATAGCTTGGCATAGGGCCTAGTTGTCAACAATTTAACGTATCATAATTTGTCTAATCCAAAAATAAATAATGATTGCACTGTTTATTTTAGAAAAACAGCACCAATTACAGATGTATAAAGGAATAACATCCCCAAACAGTTTGTAGACAGCGACCCATATAAACATTATTTAATCACAATTTTGCCAATTTCATACACGCTTTACTCGCTATATTTGGGTATTTACATCGTTATATGTGTGCATTGGTGGCGAACATATATAAAACTCGGACAATTTATCAACATCGATTTAAATGTTGCCCATGGTAAATTAATTAGGCCCCTAAAAGTTGAGTTTTTAATAATATCTCGTAGTACTTTCACAATCCGAAGGGCGCATGTGACGTCACTGTACCACGTGACTACCTACCTAATTAACTTGACTTTTTGAAATTGGGGCTTAGATTTAAGTCTGTTTTGTGGTTAATTATCGCAAAATTTCGGCGAACGAACTATTAGAATCCATTACTATAAGCATAAAGAAGACAAAATGCATGTAATATTGTATACTTTGAAAACACGAGATATGTCCTTGAAGTTGAGGTTTCCCGTATGGTTTACGCCGTGCGTAAACGATTATATAGTTTCCGTCAAGTTTCAGTCTGCGGAAACTGTAGGCTTTGATTCCTAATGGTTTCCGCAATGCTGAAACTTAACAAAAATTCGGAGGTTTTTAAAGTAATAATTTAATATGCAATAAATAATTCAAATGCGAATTTAAAAAGCACACAAAAAACTTAAAAATGTAAGTGAGAGAAGAATAGTAAGCACTTTATATACATCATATTGTTATAAGAATTTTTTCAGTTAAACAAAACAGATATGAAATGAGATACAGAAAACAAAGTATATTCCGTGTGTTGTTACGTTTGACAAGCTAGCATGCCTGTGTACTTCAGTTAATCCCTCCGTGTATTTCTTGTTAGTTCCATGTTAATTGCAAGGATTTTCCTCCGTCATGGGAACAATAGAGATAAATACACAAGGTAAACTGGAAGAATAATGTCCAGCTTTGTCACCGCATAGAAACAAAGATCGAAGTTCATTGTAATTAAAAATAAGTGCATATGTGGGGTTGGGGTTGAATTGAACATAAACCTTCAACTGGGACATTTATATACAGTCATGTATTTACGCAGATTTTACGTTGCATGTGCATTACTAAGAATGTAGATTTTTTTATTTTCATAATTTCAAAACTATGAATACTATAAATTAAGATTTCAAACACTAATACTATAGTCAGGTGGTAGAATTAGACACATATGTCTGCGTGTGAAATACTTTCGTACATGCAAGTAATTACATGAAATATGCCAATTGGAATTTTTTCGAATATGCTCAATTGATTGATTTAGCAATCAATATGTAATTTGCATACATGTATAATTATGCATGCATGTCAATGGGTGTTTTGATTTTATCATATGTTATAATAGTATCAAGGATATACAATGTGATTATAGGCATATGTTCTGAAAACTTATGTTGCCCTCTCTCTACATACAGTGTACATGTAGATTATGACATGTGTACATACATTATTAGTCACAGTACATTTTAGGACATTATACATGTGTAATAATATTAATATTATTTGTTTAAGAACATTTCAATTCAAAGCTTAACTGAATCTGTCAGGTTTTCTCATTTATCTTTGAAAAATACAAAATAATTTAACACAATACGAATCATCGTCTCATAAAACATATGGTGTCAACGGTTTGAGTTTTATCAAGTCCATAAAAATGACCGAAGAAATCCTTCCTAGCCTTTGCGAATTTCGGACAGAAGAAAAAAATAATGGTATGCATCTTATACTTATAATATTCACATGAACATAACGAGGTTGCAGTAATAGATCATTGTTCATAGTACACAATTATGACAAAATCTAATACCTATATGTACCACCATAAGTGGTGATTTAGCTTGCCGCTTTATTTATGTTTTATAATTTGAGATTGAATGAGCATTTCTAATACCAATAGAAAGGCAGTTGACATGTAAGGATGTAATGCTTCCTTCATTTTATCGACATCAAATGAATATTTTACGCCTATGGAATCGACTCGTTACAATGCCGGACGACAGGCTTACGAGAAAAAAAATTCATGTGGGATATGGAATAATCACACAACATAAATTGGTCAAATACAGTCAAATTCCTTTTTGAATCTCTTGATATGACAGTATATTTCCTAAATCGTATGGTCTGTAACTTGAACACAGTGGAAGAAAAACTTCGTCGGGATTTTATGAATGGCTGGAATGAAGAGGTCCATAACGTTCCAAAACTTAGAACCTACAGACCGTAAAAATATGAGTGATTTTCAAACAGAAAAATATGTAATCATGGATATTCCAAAAAGTCATCGTTCTATACTTGCCTAGTCCAGATGTGGTGTCTTACCTATAAGAATTGAAACAGGTCGGTATAAGGGGGAGGCGTTATCGGATAGACTGTGTACTTTATGTTCTTCAGATAGTGTAGAAGATGAATGTCACTTTTTACTTCATTGTTCCTCTTATTCAAATCTTAGAGTAATCTTTTTTACCAGTATCGGATTTAACCCCACTGTGATCAATATGTCAGATTTAGACAAAACAAAATTTCTATTATTAAATTTCCCAAGACAAACTGCAAAATTCCTGTTCTCCGCATACACCTACAGACAGTCTATCATATACCATAATAGTATAAGTCACGCGTAATACATGTACCACTGTATTTATTATTTAATAGGGGTGGGGGGGGGTGGGGGGTGGTCTGTTAAAAGTGACATATAGGCCCGATGGGCCGGGTGTTTAAATTCCTATTACAGTAAAACTCTGATATAGCGAATTTCTGGGGACCCTCGATAAAAATTCGCTAGAAGCGTAATTCGCTATATGTCTATAGCGAATTCATAATTCAAATACAACGAATTTGTTATAAAACTGATTTGTTCTACATATATACCAGTTATATAAGAAAGCAGCAATCGATATACTTGCGTTTGTATCGTCTTTAAAAGAAATGAAGCCTATATATTTTCGAGAAGAAATATTTTTATACAAGAAATATACACATTGATTTATATGATAATTTATCTTGATGGATTATTAAGTCATGCAAGAACATGTCGAGAGAGAAATGTCAACAAAATTTTGCGCAATACATACATGTACAGTCTACTGCAATTGTCATTTACTTGTTGCTTTACACAAATAAAGGAGTGTACTATAAAATTAATGCAATCAAACACCAAATTTAATTAAGGAGAATATTAAACAATACCGACAATATATTTCCTAAACATATGTGTAAGTATTGTTTTGCGTTAACAACCTTTTTGAAAAAATACAAACATAAATTTTGTAATAAGTGTGGATCCTTTATGTCAATGGAAAACGATTGTTAAAAATCACAAAGAGTTTAAAATGAAAAAAATAAATTCGTTATAAAAGGTGATTTTTATGTTCACTTTTAATTCAAGGGGAATAGGAATTTACTTCGTTATATCCGTAAATTCGCTACATGTATATCCGTGTTCGTTATAGATGCAAATTTTTATATAGAATATATAAAGAGTTTTACCGGGGGAATCGTTTTCACTTCGCTATAGCCGTAATTTCGCTATATCCGTGTTCGCTATATTCGAGTTTTACTGTATTCTGTTTAATGTATTTTTCAATTCTGTAATGTATAAAACACATGTCACTATAATAAATCATTTACTTACTTACTTACTTACATTCCTAGATGTATTTGTGTTCGATTATGCAGATGAATTTTAAATTACCTCGCATGTTTGTAACATTTGGGCACTAAACTGTATGCGAATATTTGTCGCATATAGTACTTGTTCACAAAATTCAGGACTAGTAAATTAATTTTGGAATCTGATAATATGAATTTAATGCAGTGCAGTTTTAAACCATGCAAAGTTTCACACATTAGAAATGAATTCAGCATTCTAATACAAACATGCACTGAAGAACACTTCTCAATTTAAGTTCCTGAGAGTACATATTGTAACCTGAAAGTCTATTTACTGTTATTTAGAAGTTTGAATCTAAACCTACAACATTTGCAAAATCTGCATCTACTCAACAATACAATTCGGTGTGCATTATTTCGACAATAAGTTCTATGGGAATGTATTCTACACAACTCGATCTAGAACTCGGGTATTGGTAGTAAATTAAAGCAAATCTAATTAGATAATATCTTCACCATCTCTATATTATAATAACCCTCAACAATATATATCCATGCACTTTGGAAGTGATATCATACAAATGAACATGATATAAGCATACAATAATCGGCAAACTTAGAAGCTGTCAAATGTGTACTGTTGATTTAAAAAAAAAATTAGTTACGAATTTTTCACTTCATACATATATCACTGTTGCATACATATGGGAAATAGGTTACATGGATATTTTCACACATATTCATTTTGAAATACGAACTCAATAACATAAGGTATACTGTCTACATTTCACATTCATCTTATTCTTTTATGTAAGCATATATATGATGTAAACTTCTTTTTCAGAGAGAGAGAGAGAGAGAGAGAGAGAGAGAGAGAGGTACATAAGTATTATTTTCTTGGTAACATATTTTGATAACTATAATACATGTACATGTAGAGCTAGATATGATTTACAATGTATCTATTGATCAAACCAAACAACACACAAAAAAGAAAGAAAAGAAAAAAGAAACAAACGTATTTGATGAAAAAGTACATATAGACCTACATGTATATACTGATCATGCATATGAGTTTTCACATATTCTCTGCCAGTGGATTTCATAATCATCATGTCTACAGTTTCTTAGCAGCAAGTACTTCTCAACCACAATTCTGTCCGTAACTATTTTTCTAATCGCAGATATATGTACTTGCGGACTATTTTGATATTTAGAAGAAAAAATATATTGTTTTACTACAAGCAAATCAAATTTTGAATGTCTAACTGTTGATTTTTATTATACATTTGTAGAATCAATATTTTATTTTTACTGACATGCATCCCGACTGATATATTAATTAGAGAAAAAGAAACTTAAGCAATTACTTGAATTTAGTATATAGTTCCTGTGTTTCATCTATCATCTAAGGATTTCAACGTTTTAGTTCAGTAAAAATTGAGACTCCAGTAGTAAAGAAACCACTTTAAATGAAAGTAGATGGTTGAGGGGCACACGTACATGTACATGTGTTTACAAATATCCTTGACAATTGCGAGGCGAAATTAATGTGTTGCTAAGAAAAAAGCAGTTCATTCTTCAAAACATTTCCATGTATTTGGATATCTCACATGCAGAATGTCGAGTCTTGTATATACCCTTGCTTTATAGCTCATATTGTGAAAACAGAGAAAAGTCGGGCAGAAGAGGGGCACCTTATAATACCCCATAAAGATTTGTGTGACTGTATGCTACACCGGTATTGAGTTTATTTCATGATTTTTAGACCTCTAATAAACGTAAACTTTTCATTATAATACAACATAAAGCACACTACAGATTATTTACATTTAAAATTGTAAACAAAGGGCGGCCATTTTGAACTTAGGGTCGCAGGGACGCTATTTAAAAAAATCCTATGATATAGAAAAACGATGCAGAAATTTAACACATGCATGATTTTTTAAATTCAGACGTTTGTTAAACAATTTACACGCAAAATAAATTATATATCTATAAAAGTATGTTTTCCCATAAATCCTCTTCTCATCGCTGATTGGTTGTAATTTTCGGCGGGCAAAATTGATTGTTGTTTGTGAGAGAAAACCTAGCGTGACTCAAATGGAACCATGTCATGTTTTGATTGAATGGAAGATCCAAAGATTTTTCTGAGAATAGGAGACGTCTACTGTTGTTGGGCATCATTCAGGTATGTCTTTTAGAGGGTATTGAGTAAAAATTTCTGGAACTTTTTAAAACAATCTTCCATTATGCATCCTCACTGAATATTTTAGTATGAGTCTGTCCATAGCCAATACCACAGGAGTTTGAAATTTTATGAATAAAGTCAATAAAATTCACTTGATTGACCAAGCCATGAGCTATGTGTTAGCATAGCGAACAGGAATGAAGCGCCGTTTTGGAGAAATCTCGAATTTCGCTTTGAACCGCCGCGCAATGAATATAACTCATAAGTATTTATCACTAACAACATTTGCCTACTTAAATTTGCCTCCTAACCCCTCTCTAATGCTGTCGGTATCCACTTTATTCGATTCCGTGTAAACATTGACTTTACCGAGGACCCATTGTAATACGTCACATTCACTCCGGGCCTGACATTTTTGTAATCCAATGATTTCGCGCACATGCAACTTTCTACACAATTATCGCCCTTTGTTTTTAAACTCTGAACATAGTTTCTGGCCTCAAAATATAATAATTGATATGACTGAGGATTCTATATGTTGTGATTTATTTCATTTGATTAAAAAAATATGTGAAAGGATTAATAGCATTTTATTTTTTGTTTAACTTTAAATTATAAGGAATACTAAAATGTCAGGCCCGGAGTGAATGTGACGTATTACAATGGGTCCTCGGTAAAGTCAATGTTTACACGGAATCGAATAAAGTGGATACTGACAGCATTAGAGACGGGTTAGGAGGCAAATTTAAGTAGGCAAATGTTGTTAGTGATAAATACTTACGAGTTATATTCATATCGCGGCGGTTCAAAGCGAAACTCGAGATTTCTCCAAAACGGCGTTTCATTCCTGTTCGCTATGCTAACGCATAGCTCATGGCTTGGTCAATCAAGTGAATTTTATTGACTTTATTGATAAAATTTCAAACTCCTGTGCCAATACTGACAATTGCCGTCTCATTTAAACGATTTTTGACGGGATATCATGTTATCTCTGACTATACAAATTTTCCTTTTCTCATAAAAGAGCTATGATATTTAATATTCATTTCATAACCACAACAGAACACATCAAAACATGCTTGATATTCACCTTTTAGAATTTTAAATACAAAAAAATTTAAAAAATATCCTGTCCCGATTCGGAAACAGAACGTTATCTAACCTATTCTTTCTCAATATATATCATTGTAGGTATTTCCGGTGTTGACTTGATACATTTTCATTCACGATGTTGCGGATTCATCATTGCATTTGCATGGGGTAGTGCATATGTTGTGTGTGGCCTTCTAAACGATAAATCTATGGATTAAAGGATGAACAGGTCGATGCAGGAATATTCATTCTAATCGGACAACCTCCAAGCATGCAGTATGCCTTATACAAACAATGATGGGATGTTCCAGTAAGTGGTGAAAGGTTTTACATATAACGTTTGATTTTGTGTTGTGATTACAAGGTCCTTATATAGATCTAGTTTATGTTAAATTTGAAATGGTTTTGCATTGTAGTCTTTGAGAAATTTAGTGGGGGGGGGGGGGGTATTACGTATAATACTGTATACAGTAATGTATGTAGGGACCAAATGATATTACGACTATTGCATATTAGCCATACAAATATCTACAAACTATTTCCAGTTAACCATCCGAATTTTTTAGTCCTAGAAATAGTTCTCAATTATGGTGCAGCATCAAATTAAATCCCTCAGCATTAGAAGTGAAAGGCACAGGTGTTTTAGGCATGATATTAAAACCAAAGGCCCCATATCACGGTAGGTATTGGCACGATAAAGAACCCTCACTGCCAATCTCTACCCAGAGTTATCGTTCCCGCTACGCTCCACTAATACCTCTGTCAACGTCTAAAAAGTTATATCAAAATGTACAAAAACTAACTTAGCATATCGAACTGTAATGATAATATCTGAGCAAATCAAACACTTCTCTGAATTTTTTAAAATCAGAAGATGGTAAATATGAGACACCTGAGCGAATTAGAAGGTTTATATAAATATTCATTCATTCAATAATACTAGTATAATCATGAAATTCGTTGTTTTTGTGAACCTACTTTAAGATTTAAAGCATAAAACTTAAACTTATAAAATTATTACCCATGATGCTATAGGTATAGGTAAGTTTTGCCAAGAATCTTGACATTTAGACGTTGACAGAGGTGTTGTAGCGCAGCGTAATGCGCCCTCTGGTGAGAGATTGCCTCACTGCTACACAGCTAAGTTAAGGCTAATCCCCCCAAAAGTCTCAGTGCTGTACATAAATGTACCTTCAAGTTGAGCAATGCACTTCACACCATACAATGTCACGATGAAAAAGTAAGTCACAACGCAAAGGGCTATATATTCATATCATTGGGAAAATGTTGCAATATTTTAGCTGTATTGACCAAGGCTATCAAGTTCTAAGCTGTATACAAATTTGTTTAAAATTTTCTGTCATATGATATATTTTTCTCTTTGGTATTGTAACAATTTCAAATTTTCAGTATAGAACATGTACAAAGATATTATTCATATGATTGATTGATTGATGTTTTCCGCCACACTCAACAATTTTTCAGTTATATGGTGGCGCCCAGTTTTTATTGGTGGAAGAGAGAACCCAGATACAATGTACCTGGGAAGAGACCATCGACCTTCCGAAAGTAAACTGGGAAACTTTCTCACTTAATGGCATGAGCGGGATTGGAACCCTCGCCAACAGAGGTGAGAAGCCGCGTGATTTTGGGCTCGATGCTCTAACCACTCGGCCACGGAGGCCCCTTATTATTCATATGATATTATGACGTTGAAATCACCCGTAATCTATACATATAGTTTGTATTAATCCGAAATATTTTGACGTTTTCCTGGATTTTGATATTTACTGTGCCAGGAAAATGTCAGAATCGGCACCATTACGTAAACTGGAATCGTTTTATTGATTAATTATGAGTTTAACATTGAATCCGGCTCCAAAGTATTTAAAATCGGCCCGAGAATGCCGCCTCCAAAAGGAGGCGGTGAATTTCCAGTTTACGTAATGGAGCCGGTTCTGACGTTTTCCTGGCACGGTAAATATCAAAATCATAAAAAAGCCAGAAAAACGTCAGATACTTTGGACTAAGTGTGAATATGCTCATTATATGTAAATAATGCAAAGGTTCAAGGACATCTGCTAAATTACTATAATATTAAAAAGTATTTCACCCCTCCCTCTACATAACAGAGACCCACTTTATTAGATACAATAGAGAAAAGAACAAAATTCAGATTTTATAAACTGTATTAATTTTACTTATAATATTAACATAAATTAAGTGTCCATTTTCATCATTTCAGGGGGGAAAAAGTTTTGTTTGTAGCAAGTGTCATTCACTTCAATGCAGTCTTCAATACAGTTCCACATTTTTTGACATACTGTAGTTCAATTTTTATTTGCCCCACAATACAATAAAATTACTCTGTTGTTTCAGTCAGGTCTATAAAATTAGACATTTTTCATCTTTTTAAAATAAAGGCTTTAAGGGGGTACTCTACAGCATGATAATGGCTGTCCTTTTAAACCATGTATGAAAATATAAATATTAGCAATATATGTCTTCTCCTTTTGGTTTCCATTGCCTAGCTGAGTAACTTAGTGGGTTAGCACGTCGACTGCTGTGCTGTACATCACGGGTAGGAATTTGGCAGGGGTTTTAATTTTTTTTTCCCTCGATTACTTTTTACTAAAACAGCATTTTTTGACTAAAGAAAGTAAATTTAAAAGTTTTCAATTTCAAAATGTACATATCCTCCATTTTCATCCTCATCAAATTTCTCTGGTGTAGCATTCCTTCTTAATTGACACCCATCTGTTGACAAAAATAACTTTTGTCATCAATGTCTTTTCTCATAAAAATAAAATCCACCACCCAACCTACATTTTTTTGGTGACCCTGGATATTAATTAATCTACTCACTTGCTATTGTCTAACTAACTGATGAATTTAGGTACTCGGATGCATTGAGTTAGACCACTAGAAAGGTAGTAGTTCTGAAATCTAACACATAAACTGGTGTATAGTCATAATGATCTTGGTGTCCTCTAGTCAAATAATGTGTCCTGTATTATATAATTTTCTTTGAAATTGTCAGATGTCTGCTAGTTTTTTATGTAATCATGTGCATATAGATAAACACATATGCATTTATAAACAATGTCACATGTACAAAAATAAATCTAATTAAAATTACTGTACCAAAAACACTACCAGCAATAAAATCTGCTATTTTAGAATCCTGAAATGATCTTGTACATGTAAATGCATGCAGTGGTGGATCCAGGATTTCTTAAAGGGGGGATAGGGCTCCAGGGTTTTGAGGCTTTTTAGGTAACTTGTAAGGTTTATTCTAGTTTAATATAAATACATGTACAACATAATAGAATTATTATATGATAATAAGTAATGGATTTGCTTATCTTCATGTGCTTCTGTGTATATATATATATTATGTCAAATCCTATACCACTATTTCTTTTATTAGCTCACCTGAACTGAAAGTCTGATCGACTGTTGTCCTTCATCTGTCCATCTGTAAACTCTTTACATTTTTACATCCTTGGGTGAAGGGCTTTCAAGTTTGTTCAAATGAAGGGTCATGTCCCTTTCGAAGGGGAAATAATCACAAAAAATGCAAAAACTAGGGTGGGGTCATTTAAAAATCTTCTTCTCAAGAACCACTGGGTCAGAAGAGCTGAAATTTACATGAAAGCTTCCTGACTTAGTGCAGATTTAAATTTGTTAAAATCATGGCCCCCGGGGGGGGGGGGGGTAAGATGAGGCGACATTAGGGGATTGAAATTTTACATACAAATATATAGGGAAAATCTTCTTAATAATTACTGGTCCAGGAAAGTGGGAATTTACATGAAAGCTGTCTGGCATAGTGCAGATTCAAGTTTGTAAAAATCATTGTCCCCGGGGGTAAGATGGAGCCACAGTAGGGGATCAAAATCTTGCATACAAATATATAGGGAAAATCATTAAAAATCACTTGCCAGGGAAGTTTACATTTACATGAAAGCCTCATGACATTGTGCAGATTCAATTTTGTAAAAATCAGGGCCCCTGGGAGTAGGTTGGGGCCACAATAGGGATCAAAATTTTACATGCGAATAGGAAAAATCTTAAAATATGAGCCAAGGTGACTCAGGTGAGCGATGTGGCCCATGGGTCTCTTATTTATTTTTGGTCTCAATGTGTGTGTGTTTTTAAATCAGCCACTGGCAAAGTGAAGACAGAATTGAGCAAAGTAACGGTGTGTCTACTCAGTCTTGATATACCATATGTTACATAGGATTAATTTTTGTTTACTGTTTTTTACCATCAAAATGCTATCACTCTTTAAGACATTGAAACACTTTTTAGCTCACCTGAACCGAAGGTTCAAGTGAGCTTTTCTGATCACATTGTGTCCGTCGTCCGTCTGTAAACTTTTCACATTTTCGACTTCTTCTCCAGAACCACTGGACCAATTTCAACCAAACTTGGCCAAAAGCATCCTTGGGTGAAGGGCTTTCAAGTTTGTTCAAATAAAGGGCCATGTCCCTTTCAAAGGGGAGATAATCAAAAAATGCAAAAATAGGGTGGGGTCATTTAAAAATCTTCTTCTCAAGAACCACTGGGCCAGAAGAGCTGAAATTTACCTGAAAGCTTCCTGACATATTGCAGATTCACGTTTGTTCAAATCATGGCCCCCGGGGATAGGATGGGGCCACAAGGGGGGATCAAAGTTTTACATACAAATATATAGGGAAAAACTTTAAAAATCTTCTTCTCAAGAACCACTAAGCCAGAAAAGCTGAGATTTACATGAAAGCTTCCTGACATAATGCAGATTCAAGTTTGCTCAAATCATGGCCCCCGGGGGGTTGGATGGGGCCACAATAGGGGATCAAAGTTTTACGTACAAATATATAGGAAAAATCTTTAAAAATCTTCTTCTCAAGAACCACTGAGCCAGAAAAGCTGATTTTTACATGAAAACTTTCTGACATAGTGCAGATTCAACTTTGTTCAAATCATGGGCCCCAGGGGTTGGATGGGGCCACAATAGGGGATCAAAGTTTTACATACAAATATATAGTTAAAATCTTCTTCTCAATAACCACTGAGTCAGAAAAGCTGATATTTACAAGAAAACTGTCTGACATAGTGCAGATTCAAGTTTGCAAAAATTGTGGCCTCCAGGGGTAGTTGGGACCATAATAGGGTCTAAGGTTTTACATGCAAATATATATGGAAAGTCTTCAAATATGGGCCAAGGTGACTCAGGTGAGCGATGTGGCCCATGGGCCTCTTGTTAGTTCATAATACAATGCTTTTTGAGAAATAATCAGATATCAACCTACATACTTGAATTTTGACTCTGATCCTTGTTTTTATTACTTTTCTCTAACTTTAAATTCTGGGAACATCAAACATTTGCTAAACACTGACTTGCTTTGAAAAAAATTGTTATTGCTATTCTTAGTTACTAAATCGAAAGATACAGAGACACAAAACATTTACTCATGAATTCACTTTAAAAAAAAATCCAGTGAGAGATCAATCGAAGACTGTGCTGGATTCCGGATTTTTTTTTTTATATTTGTCCGGGATTGGTTTTGTTTTGTATGTTACAAAAAGCTCCCAGCACGTTCACGGCATGGTACCCGTACTCATGCATTTTGACTTCCAACTTTCCACAACTTCATGGCACCAAAGTGTAAGTTTTTAATCTCTTTATTAACTTTTATGTTAAATGCAAGTCATATTAAGAATGCATACGCATATTTGTTATTGTACACTTGTTGACCCCGATGTGATAAGCAGCCAGTATATCATGACATGCAGGTAGTTTATATTGTCTAAATTTGATTAATTGATATTTCATGGTTATCTTATCTCTGATAGATCTTTAATGATGTTATTCATTGCTGTTATTATTTCTTTCTGTGTAAATGGGGCACGCTCGCTTATTTTCTGAACGTACTATATATTGACCTTTCACGTGTTCGATATGTAAATCGCTCTGTGTAAATTGCTCACAGTTTAAATTTTTTCTCAAAGGTTGTGATGATTACATTTAAGTTTTCACATATCAGTATCAATATTTTATAAGTCTTCTAGTGTGTGTATTTAGAATTCAAGATTTTTGATAACTTTGTAAAGCTTTTGGTGCATGTTATTCTTGATTTACTGAAATTTGATATCTTTAGCATGAAATGTGTAGATATGTTCTGAATAACATATTACATGTTTATTATAAACCATGCCACTTATCTTTTGTGCAGAACCTGTTGTAATAGGATCTTATTTTTGTTTACAGTATTTTACCCTCCCTGGAGGTTGTCTCTCTGCCATTAAAAGTAAAGAAACATACATCGTCTTTCTTGTGACAAAATAGTAAAATAACTTCGACATGGCTATGGAACGGGAAAGGAAACTCACAGAGGCTGGAGCCGAGTTGTTCATGGACAGATGCAGGAAATATGATCGGGAAATAAAACATATTCAAAAGGAAATTGATGTCCTAATATCCACTCTTCAGGAATATCCAGAAATATCGGATGCAGAGATGGTACATAAGCAGATAAAACAAGCTAGTGGTGATTTTAAAAGACTTTCAGATCATTATGTTGACTTTCTTGTAAAACACAGATCAGTTGAAAGCGAAACAGAAAGGATTTCACATTTGAAATTAAGAGATAATGTAACGAGGGCTGTTACCGAGGTTCTCACTCAACGCACACAAGTTGCAACAAAAGATCCTAGCTGTGACAGACAAAGCGTTAAATCTGGATCAGGCCGATCAATCCTTTCATCTACTCAGTCTGCGATTATTCAGAAAAGAGCTGCACTTGAGGCTGCGAAAGTGAAAATGAAATACGTCGAGAAACAAGCTGCCATTATGACCCAAAAGGCAGCATTGGAAGCGGAAATCAGTCTACTTGAAATCCAACAAGAAACCGAAGCCTTACAATCAGCACTGAATGTGATGGAAAATGCAGAACAGTTAGATGATATAGAAACAGAATCTATTACTGAAGCTCGACAAGCAATGACAAGTGAATTTATTCAACAACATTTTGTGAATTCCACTAACACTTCTGTTCAGCCACCTGTGCAAGCAATTACAAGTACTTTGACATCCGCTGTGCAACCGCCTGTACAGTCCACTGATAGCACGTTCACATCAGCTGTGCGACCTCGTGTGCAATTCACTGATAGTGCATTCACGTCAACTGTGCAAACATCTATGCAGTCTAGTGAAACATTTGTTCCTTTATCGACATTGGCAAATTTATGTTCCACACCTATGAATGAAAATTGGCGTACAGCATATCAACCAACGCAAACCATGGTACACTCTAGTCCCTTGCTTGCAACTTCATCACAAACAAGTCATGTGTATGATTTGCCGCCACCCTTTGCGCCGCGTTCAGACGTACTATCTCAGCCGAATCATCTATTGAATACTGAAGCGCCAACCTTTATGCCGCGTTCGGGTATACTATCTCAGGCAAATTCTATAGTGACTACTCAAACGCCTACCTTTGTGCCATATTCGAGTTTACCGTCTCAGCCAAATCCGGTGACTACTCAAACCTCAGGATCACAATACGGTAATCGCTACACATCAGTCAATATGATGCCACATGTAGACAATTCGCAGGTTGAACTTTGTCAGATAATGACTAGGATGATGGCCAGAAAAGATGTAGTGCTTTCGCGTCTCATTAAATACAATGATAGTCCCATCCAATATTTGTCTTGGAAACAAACATTTAAAGCTGTAATGTTAGAACTTGCAGTTACACCATCAGAGGAACTGGATCTCATGATCAAATGGCTGGGTCCAGATTCATCCAGGCAGGCTGAATGCATAAAAACGGCCAGTGCAGGAAATCACGTGGATGCATTACACAAATTGTGGGATAGACTTGACATTCGGTATGGCAGTCCTGAATTGATAGAAGCGTGCTTACGAAACAAACTTACGAACTTCCCAAAGCTTTCAAACACTCCGGCTGACAGCAAACGACTTTATGATTTGTACGACCTCTTGAGTGAAATTCAGTGTGTCAAGGCCAACCCGCTCTATTCTTCAGTGCTTGCAATGTATGATTCATCCACAGGAGTAAACCAAATAGTATCTCGCTTGCCGACCAATCTACAAGAAAAGTGGTCATCTCGCGCCAATACTTACAAAAATCAACATGGAATGCTATTTCCTCCGTTCAGTTATTTTGTCAACTTCATCTACGACATGGCAAAATGGCGCACTGACCCGAGTTTTCAGTACAACACTAGCACACTATCTTCTCAGAAACAGTCAGCAAATAATCAACCCCAAATTCGCGTGAACGCAAGGAAAACGGAACTTTCTACAAACTCTACAGCTGAGGACAAATTGATGTGCCCCGTGCACAACACAAACCACAATTTGAATCAGTGCAGGACTTTCCGTCAGAAACCCATGAAAGAGCGAATGGAGATTCTAAAGAAAAACAAACTTTGTTTCCGTTGCTGCAGTTTGAAACGACACACCAAGAACAAATGCCAAGAGACTATCCGATGTGATGTTTGTAATCAGACAAGTCACCCGACTGGACTTCATGTATTGCGTGTTCAAAATGTACAGCAACCCTCTCATAACAAGGATGAGAATCTTACAGAAGATGACAATCGGCATGGAGGGGAGTCACGGACCGGTGTTAATACAAAATGTACACAGGTTTGTGGGACTGACAAAATTTGTAGCAAGTCATGCGCAAAAATTCTACAAGTGTATGTCTACAATGAGGACCAACCCATGCAGGCTCGCAAGGTCTACGCATTGATCGACGATCAAAGCAATTACTCCCTTGGAAAACCGGAACTGTTTGACAACTTTGATGATCATTCGGAACACATAAACTTCACTTTATCAACCTGTTCAGGGAAAGTTTCCGCGACTGGCAGAAAAGGCAACAATTATGTTGTTGAGTCCGCAGATCATAGTGTCAGGATTAAGATTCCGTCTCTTATCGAGTGTTCAGACATTCCCGATAATAGACATGAAATACCTTCTCCGGAAGTAGTGAAAAACTTTCCTCATCTTTGTGATTTGGTATCGTACATACCACCAGTTGATGACAGTGTACACATAGAACTCTTGATAGGTCGTGACGTTATACAAGCACACCATGTTGTGGATCAGAGGTTAGGCGGTGATAACTTACCCTACGCTCACAAATTACCTCTTGGTTGGGTTGTGGTTGGTGAATCTTGTATTGGAGCTCTCCATGGACGTGAATCTGTTCAAACAATCACAGTTAGCAAAACTCACATTCTTGCTAATGGTAGAGCAACCTATCTGGAACCATGTGTTAACACGTTAACCATCAAAGAAAACTCGATCTTCGAGAAAACGCCACAGGATGAGAGGCTTGGTCCATCAGTGGAAGACGAGCTTTTTATAAGTCTCATGGAAAGTAAGGTTACGAAGGACTGTGATGATCGCTGGACTGCACCACTTCCCTTTCGCGAAAATAGAAAGCTGTTGCCTAACAACAGAACTCAAGCCTTGCAGCGTGTTAAATCATTAGACCGTTCACTCCAGAAAGATGAAGTCAAGAAGAAACACGTTGTTGAATTCATGGGAAAAATGTTCGAAAACGGTCATGCTGAGGTAGCACCACCTTTGCCAACACTTAGTGAACAATGGTACCTACCGTTTTTCGGAATTTATCATCCCAAGAAACCTGGAAAAGTTAGAGTCGTCTTCGATTCGTCAGCAGTGTTCAGGGGAACGTCTTTGAATGACGTATTAATGAAAGGACCGGATTTAACCAATAATTTATTGGGAGTACTCTTGCGATTTCGGAAGGAAGCTATAGCTCTTACAGCTGACGTGGAGCACATGTTTTACAACTTCAAGGTGGACGAAACTCATCGCAATTATTTACGATTTGTGTGGCACGAAAATAATGACATTTCACAACCGTTGATGGACTACAGGATGACAGTCCATGTTTTCGGAAACTCTCCGTCTCCATCTGTTGCAACCTTTTGTCTCAGAAAATCCGTTGAGAATGCAGACAGTGATGTCCGAGATTTTGTCTGTAAAAACTTTTATGTGGACGATGGACTCATTTCTTGTCCAGATCCTGACTCGGCAATTGATCTCATGAAGCGCACACAGAAAGCGTTAGAAATTGGAGGACGGTTGCGTTTGCATAAGATTGTCTCGAACAGCACAACTGTGTTACAGAATTTCCCATCAGATGATTTGTCAGCAGATCTCAAGGAATTGGATCTTGGATCTGACACTCCGCCAATTCAGCGCAGTCTAGGATTATCATGGGACATTTCTACTGATAGATTTGTGTTCAGAGCGTCGACAGAAAACAAACCCTATACCCGTAGAGGTGCGTTATCAGTGATCAATAGTCTGTTTGATCCCATAGGATTTGCAGCCCCCATGACTTTGTATGGGAAATTGCTTCTCAGGGAAATGATGTCAGTCTCAGGACCTGTAAATTGGGATGAAGAGTTACCGCCTCAATTGAAATCGAAATGGGAACGGTGGATCACATCACTCGTGCATCTCCAGAATTTTCAAATTTCTCGCAAATATTCTGCAATTTCATTTCATGAAGCTTTGCGTAGAGAGGTTCATATCTTCAGTGATGCATCTAAGGACGCAATAGCTTCGGTAGCATACTTAAAACTGATATCAGATGAGGGAAGTGATGTTTCATTTTTGCTGGGCAAATCAAAAGTATCACCTGTTCATGGTCATACCATTCCTCGCCTTGAGCTCTGCGCAGCAGTTCTATCCATTGCAGTTGCAGAGTTGGTGAAAGAGCATTTGAACATCCCCTCACAGGATTTCTACTATTACACAGATAGCAAGATAGTGTTGGGGTATTTGTCAAACGAGGTACGGAGGTTCTATGTGTATGTCACCAATAGGGTGAATAGGATCAGAGCAGCTAGTTCTCCGACTCAGTGGTACTTCATTCCAACAGACAGTAACCCTGCTGACATTGCAACGAGACGTATCAATGCAGAAGACTTGGTGAATTCAACCTACCTAACGGGTCCAGACCTTTTGCGCAATGACATACATTTACAATTACCATCTAGTGAATTTCAGCTTGTAAATCCTCAAGAGGATACTGAGGTCCGCCCAGAAATATCAGTGAACAAAATGAAAGTGATCAGCCACAAAACATGGGTTCAGAGATTTTCATTTTTCTCGTCATGGAACAGTTTAGTGAGAGCTATCATGTTTCTGAAAGGATTCATTAGGAAACTTCACAATGAGAGCAAACCCACACGAGCTGAAACGGAACAATTTATTGTGAAACTAGTACAACAGGAAGTTTATGGTGATGAAATCAATTCTTTGCAAACTGGACGTTCTTTGTCAAACAAATCCAAAATTCTTCCTCTTGCTCCTGTACAAGATGAAAATGGCATTCTCAGAGTTGGAGGACGATTGAAACATGGAAAGGCTATTTCCATCAACACTCAGCCTGTGATCATTCCCCGAGACCATCACATTGCTATCCTCTTAGTGCGACATTTTCATGGTAAAATTCATCACCAGGGCAGACACATGACAGAGGGAGCTCTCCGTGCATCGGGCTATTGGGTGATTGGCGGTAAGAGACTTGTGTCCTCTATTATTCGTCATTGTGTGACTTGTCGAAAGTGTCGTGGACAATTTCTATTTCAAAAGATGTCAGATCTTCCGGAGGACAGATTATCTCCTGGACCACCTTTCACCTTTGTTGGTCTTGATACATTTGGACCATGGTCAGTTCTCCAGCGTAAGACTCGAGGTGGATCAGCTCAGCAAAAGAGATGGGCAATTTTATTCACTTGCTTAGTTTCAAGAGCAGTTCACTTGGAAGTAGTAGATGAGATGAGCAGTGCAGCATTCATCAATGCCTACCGCCGTTTTGTAGCAATTCGTGGACCCATAAAACTATTGCGATCAGATAGGGGCACTAACTTTGTGGGTGCAATTCAGGACTTGGGCATTGAAGCAGAATTTGTTGAGGATGGAAGAATCGCAAAAACTCTAGAAACCTATGGAACTTCCTGGAAGTTTAATCCTCCTCATTCCTCTCACTTTGGAGGCTCATGGGAGCGTATGATAGGGACCTGTAGGAGGATTCTGGATAACATGCTCATGCAAGATAGGAATAAACTAACTCATGATTCATTAGTGACCTTGATGGCTGAAGTTTCAGCGATAGTGAATTCTCGTCCGTTGCTGCCCATTTCAACAGATCCAGAAAACCCAGAAATTCTGTCTCCCTCAGTGTTGTTGACTCACAAGAAAGGTCAAAACGATACATGCCCGTTTCCACAGTTTGGGACCAAGGATATGTTACGTAGTCAATGGAAACTGGTTCAGGGTCTAGCAGATGAATTTTGGTCGAAATGGACGAAAGAGTATATCTCATCTCTTCAAGTCAGGAGAAAGTGGAAGCAGCCAGAAGTGAACTTGAATGTCGGTGATATTGTTCTTGTAAGAGAGAAGGATTTTCATAGATCCATGTGGCCTATGGCAATAGTGACGAAACTTTTTCCAAGTGACGATTTCCTTGTCAGGAAAGTGGAAATCAAACTCTATAAGGAAAACAAGATTTGTGTGTTCGTTCGACCCGTAGTCGATCTTGTCCTGTTGGTATCTTCAGATGATTAGTGACTCAATTTTCATGGATAATGACTGATATTTGATTTTATGTATTATGTATGATTTTGCTAGTTTAGCATATTGAATTTGATGTAGTGATTTTTTTATAAAAATCAGGAGGGGAGTGTGCTGGATTCCGGATTTTTTTTTTTATATTTGTCCGGGATTGGTTTTGTTTTGTATGTTACAAAAAGCTCCCAGCACGTTCACGGCATGGTACCCGTACTCATGCATTTTGACTTCCAACTTTCCACAACTTCATGGCACCAAAGTGTAAGTTTTTAATCTCTTTATTAACTTTTATGTTAAATGCAAGTCATATTAAGAATGCATACGCATATTTGTTATTGTACACTTGTTGACCCCGATGTGATAAGCAGCCAGTATATCATGACATGCAGGTAGTTTATATTGTCTAAATTTGATTAATTGATATTTCATGGTTATCTTATCTCTGATAGATCTTTAATGATGTTATTCATTGCTGTTATTATTTCTTTCTGTGTAAATGGGGCACGCTCGCTTATTTTCTGAACGTACTATATATTGACCTTTCACGTGTTCGATATGTAAATCGCTCTGTGTAAATTGCTCACAGTTTAAATTTTTTCTCAAAGGTTGTGATGATTACATTTAAGTTTTCACATATCAGTATCAATATTTTATAAGTCTTCTAGTGTGTGTATTTAGAATTCAAGATTTTTGATAACTTTGTAAAGCTTTTGGTGCATGTTATTCTTGATTTACTGAAATTTGATATCTTTAGCATGAAATGTGTAGATATGTTCTGAATAACATATTACATGTTTATTATAAACCATGCCACTTATCTTTTGTGCAGAACCTGTTGTAATAGGATCTTATTTTTGTTTACAGTATTTTACCCTCCCTGGAGGTTGTCTCTCTGCCATTAAAAGTAAAGAAACATACATCGTCTTTCTTGTGACAAAATAGTAAAATAACTTCGACATGGCTATGGAACGGGAAAGGAAACTCACAGAGGCTGGAGCCGAGTTGTTCATGGACAGATGCAGGAAATATGATCGGGAAATAAAACATATTCAAAAGGAAATTGATGTCCTAATATCCACTCTTCAGGAATATCCAGAAATATCGGATGCAGAGATGGTACATAAGCAGATAAAACAAGCTAGTGGTGATTTTAAAAGACTTTCAGATCATTATGTTGACTTTCTTGTAAAACACAGATCAGTTGAAAGCGAAACAGAAAGGATTTCACATTTGAAATTAAGAGATAATGTAACGAGGGCTGTTACCGAGGTTCTCACTCAACGCACACAAGTTGCAACAAAAGATCCTAGCTGTGACAGACAAAGCGTTAAATCTGGATCAGGCCGATCAATCCTTTCATCTACTCAGTCTGCGATTATTCAGAAAAGAGCTGCACTTGAGGCTGCGAAAGTGAAAATGAAATACGTCGAGAAACAAGCTGCCATTATGACCCAAAAGGCAGCATTGGAAGCGGAAATCAGTCTACTTGAAATCCAACAAGAAACCGAAGCCTTACAATCAGCACTGAATGTGATGGAAAATGCAGAACAGTTAGATGATATAGAAACAGAATCTATTACTGAAGCTCGACAAGCAATGACAAGTGAATTTATTCAACAACATTTTGTGAATTCCACTAACACTTCTGTTCAGCCACCTGTGCAAGCAATTACAAGTACTTTGACATCCGCTGTGCAACCGCCTGTACAGTCCACTGATAGCACGTTCACATCAGCTGTGCGACCTCGTGTGCAATTCACTGATAGTGCATTCACGTCAACTGTGCAAACATCTATGCAGTCTAGTGAAACATTTGTTCCTTTATCGACATTGGCAAATTTATGTTCCACACCTATGAATGAAAATTGGCGTACAGCATATCAACCAACGCAAACCATGGTACACTCTAGTCCCTTGCTTGCAACTTCATCACAAACAAGTCATGTGTATGATTTGCCGCCACCCTTTGCGCCGCGTTCAGACGTACTATCTCAGCCGAATCATCTATTGAATACTGAAGCGCCAACCTTTATGCCGCGTTCGGGTATACTATCTCAGGCAAATTCTATAGTGACTACTCAAACGCCTACCTTTGTGCCATATTCGAGTTTACCGTCTCAGCCAAATCCGGTGACTACTCAAACCTCAGGATCACAATACGGTAATCGCTACACATCAGTCAATATGATGCCACATGTAGACAATTCGCAGGTTGAACTTTGTCAGATAATGACTAGGATGATGGCCAGAAAAGATGTAGTGCTTTCGCGTCTCATTAAATACAATGATAGTCCCATCCAATATTTGTCTTGGAAACAAACATTTAAAGCTGTAATGTTAGAACTTGCAGTTACACCATCAGAGGAACTGGATCTCATGATCAAATGGCTGGGTCCAGATTCATCCAGGCAGGCTGAATGCATAAAAACGGCCAGTGCAGGAAATCACGTGGATGCATTACACAAATTGTGGGATAGACTTGACATTCGGTATGGCAGTCCTGAATTGATAGAAGCGTGCTTACGAAACAAACTTACGAACTTCCCAAAGCTTTCAAACACTCCGGCTGACAGCAAACGACTTTATGATTTGTACGACCTCTTGAGTGAAATTCAGTGTGTCAAGGCCAACCCGCTCTATTCTTCAGTGCTTGCAATGTATGATTCATCCACAGGAGTAAACCAAATAGTATCTCGCTTGCCGACCAATCTACAAGAAAAGTGGTCATCTCGCGCCAATACTTACAAAAATCAACATGGAATGCTATTTCCTCCGTTCAGTTATTTTGTCAACTTCATCTACGACATGGCAAAATGGCGCACTGACCCGAGTTTTCAGTACAACACTAGCACACTATCTTCTCAGAAACAGTCAGCAAATAATCAACCCCAAATTCGCGTGAACGCAAGGAAAACGGAACTTTCTACAAACTCTACAGCTGAGGACAAATTGATGTGCCCCGTGCACAACACAAACCACAATTTGAATCAGTGCAGGACTTTCCGTCAGAAACCCATGAAAGAGCGAATGGAGATTCTAAAGAAAAACAAACTTTGTTTCCGTTGCTGCAGTTTGAAACGACACACCAAGAACAAATGCCAAGAGACTATCCGATGTGATGTTTGTAATCAGACAAGTCACCCGACTGGACTTCATGTATTGCGTGTTCAAAATGTACAGCAACCCTCTCATAACAAGGATGAGAATCTTACAGAAGATGACAATCGGCATGGAGGGGAGTCACGGACCGGTGTTAATACAAAATGTACACAGGTTTGTGGGACTGACAAAATTTGTAGCAAGTCATGCGCAAAAATTCTACAAGTGTATGTCTACAATGAGGACCAACCCATGCAGGCTCGCAAGGTCTACGCATTGATCGACGATCAAAGCAATTACTCCCTTGGAAAACCGGAACTGTTTGACAACTTTGATGATCATTCGGAACACATAAACTTCACTTTATCAACCTGTTCAGGGAAAGTTTCCGCGACTGGCAGAAAAGGCAACAATTATGTTGTTGAGTCCGCAGATCATAGTGTCAGGATTAAGATTCCGTCTCTTATCGAGTGTTCAGACATTCCCGATAATAGACATGAAATACCTTCTCCGGAAGTAGTGAAAAACTTTCCTCATCTTTGTGATTTGGTATCGTACATACCACCAGTTGATGACAGTGTACACATAGAACTCTTGATAGGTCGTGACGTTATACAAGCACACCATGTTGTGGATCAGAGGTTAGGCGGTGATAACTTACCCTACGCTCACAAATTACCTCTTGGTTGGGTTGTGGTTGGTGAATCTTGTATTGGAGCTCTCCATGGACGTGAATCTGTTCAAACAATCACAGTTAGCAAAACTCACATTCTTGCTAATGGTAGAGCAACCTATCTGGAACCATGTGTTAACACGTTAACCATCAAAGAAAACTCGATCTTCGAGAAAACGCCACAGGATGAGAGGCTTGGTCCATCAGTGGAAGACGAGCTTTTTATAAGTCTCATGGAAAGTAAGGTTACGAAGGACTGTGATGATCGCTGGACTGCACCACTTCCCTTTCGCGAAAATAGAAAGCTGTTGCCTAACAACAGAACTCAAGCCTTGCAGCGTGTTAAATCATTAGACCGTTCACTCCAGAAAGATGAAGTCAAGAAGAAACACGTTGTTGAATTCATGGGAAAAATGTTCGAAAACGGTCATGCTGAGGTAGCACCACCTTTGCCAACACTTAGTGAACAATGGTACCTACCGTTTTTCGGAATTTATCATCCCAAGAAACCTGGAAAAGTTAGAGTCGTCTTCGATTCGTCAGCAGTGTTCAGGGGAACGTCTTTGAATGACGTATTAATGAAAGGACCGGATTTAACCAATAATTTATTGGGAGTACTCTTGCGATTTCGGAAGGAAGCTATAGCTCTTACAGCTGACGTGGAGCACATGTTTTACAACTTCAAGGTGGACGAAACTCATCGCAATTATTTACGATTTGTGTGGCACGAAAATAATGACATTTCACAACCGTTGATGGACTACAGGATGACAGTCCATGTTTTCGGAAACTCTCCGTCTCCATCTGTTGCAACCTTTTGTCTCAGAAAATCCGTTGAGAATGCAGACAGTGATGTCCGAGATTTTGTCTGTAAAAACTTTTATGTGGACGATGGACTCATTTCTTGTCCAGATCCTGACTCGGCAATTGATCTCATGAAGCGCACACAGAAAGCGTTAGAAATTGGAGGACGGTTGCGTTTGCATAAGATTGTCTCGAACAGCACAACTGTGTTACAGAATTTCCCATCAGATGATTTGTCAGCAGATCTCAAGGAATTGGATCTTGGATCTGACACTCCGCCAATTCAGCGCAGTCTAGGATTATCATGGGACATTTCTACTGATAGATTTGTGTTCAGAGCGTCGACAGAAAACAAACCCTATACCCGTAGAGGTGCGTTATCAGTGATCAATAGTCTGTTTGATCCCATAGGATTTGCAGCCCCCATGACTTTGTATGGGAAATTGCTTCTCAGGGAAATGATGTCAGTCTCAGGACCTGTAAATTGGGATGAAGAGTTACCGCCTCAATTGAAATCGAAATGGGAACGGTGGATCACATCACTCGTGCATCTCCAGAATTTTCAAATTTCTCGCAAATATTCTGCAATTTCATTTCATGAAGCTTTGCGTAGAGAGGTTCATATCTTCAGTGATGCATCTAAGGACGCAATAGCTTCGGTAGCATACTTAAAACTGATATCAGATGAGGGAAGTGATGTTTCATTTTTGCTGGGCAAATCAAAAGTATCACCTGTTCATGGTCATACCATTCCTCGCCTTGAGCTCTGCGCAGCAGTTCTATCCATTGCAGTTGCAGAGTTGGTGAAAGAGCATTTGAACATCCCCTCACAGGATTTCTACTATTACACAGATAGCAAGATAGTGTTGGGGTATTTGTCAAACGAGGTACGGAGGTTCTATGTGTATGTCACCAATAGGGTGAATAGGATCAGAGCAGCTAGTTCTCCGACTCAGTGGTACTTCATTCCAACAGACAGTAACCCTGCTGACATTGCAACGAGACGTATCAATGCAGAAGACTTGGTGAATTCAACCTACCTAACGGGTCCAGACCTTTTGCGCAATGACATACATGTACAATTACCATCTAGTGAATTTCAGCTTGTAAATCCTCAAGAGGATACTGAGGTCCGCCCAGAAATATCAGTGAACAAAATGAAAGTGATCAGCCACAAAACATGGGTTCAGAGATTTTCATTTTTCTCGTCATGGAACAGTTTAGTGAGAGCTATCATGTTTCTGAAAGGATTCATTAGGAAACTTCACAATGAGAGCAAACCCACACGAGCTGAAACGGAACAATTTATTGTGAAACTAGTACAACAGGAAGTTTATGGTGATGAAATCAATTCTTTGCAAACTGGACGTTCTTTGTCAAACAAATCCAAAATTCTTCCTCTTGCTCCTGTACAAGATGAAAATGGCATTCTCAGAGTTGGAGGACGATTGAAACATGGAAAGGCTATTTCCATCAACACTCAGCCTGTGATCATTCCCCGAGACCATCACATTGCTATCCTCTTAGTGCGACATTTTCATGGTAAAATTCATCACCAGGGCAGACACATGACAGAGGGAGCTCTCCGTGCATCGGGCTATTGGGTGATTGGCGGTAAGAGACTTGTGTCCTCTATTATTCGTCATTGTGTGACTTGTCGAAAGTGTCGTGGACAATTTCTATTTCAAAAGATGTCAGATCTTCCGGAGGACAGATTATCTCCTGGACCACCTTTCACCTTTGTTGGTCTTGATACATTTGGACCATGGTCAGTTCTCCAGCGTAAGACTCGAGGTGGATCAGCTCAGCAAAAGAGATGGGCAATTTTATTCACTTGCTTAGTTTCAAGAGCAGTTCACTTGGAAGTAGTAGATGAGATGAGCAGTGCAGCATTCATCAATGCCTACCGCCGTTTTGTAGCAATTCGTGGACCCATAAAACTATTGCGATCAGATAGGGGCACTAACTTTGTGGGTGCAATTCAGGACTTGGGCATTGAAGCAGAATTTGTTGAGGATGGAAGAATCGCAAAAACTCTAGAAACCTATGGAACTTCCTGGAAGTTTAATCCTCCTCATTCCTCTCACTTTGGAGGCTCATGGGAGCGTATGATAGGGACCTGTAGGAGGATTCTGGATAACATGCTCATGCAAGATAGGAATAAACTAACTCATGATTCATTAGTGACCTTGATGGCTGAAGTTTCAGCGATAGTGAATTCTCGTCCGTTGCTGCCCATTTCAACAGATCCAGAAAACCCAGAAATTCTGTCTCCCTCAGTGTTGTTGACTCACAAGAAAGGTCAAAACGATACATGCCCGTTTCCACAGTTTGGGACCAAGGATATGTTACGTAGTCAATGGAAACTGGTTCAGGGTCTAGCAGATGAATTTTGGTCGAAATGGACGAAAGAGTATATCTCATCTCTTCAAGTCAGGAGAAAGTGGAAGCAGCCAGAAGTGAACTTGAATGTCGGTGATATTGTTCTTGTAAGAGAGAAGGATTTTCATAGATCCATGTGGCCTATGGCAATAGTGACGAAACTTTTTCCAAGTGACGATTTCCTTGTCAGGAAAGTGGAAATCAAACTCTATAAGGAAAACAAGATTTGTGTGTTCGTTCGACCCGTAGTCGATCTTGTCCTGTTGGTATCTTCAGATGATTAGTGACTCAATTTTCATGGATAATGACTGATATTTGATTTTATGTATTATGTATGATTTTGCTAGTTTAGCATATTGAATTTGATGTAGTGATTTTTTTATAAAAATCAGGAGGGGAGTGTGCTGGATTCCGGATTTTTTTTTTTATATTTGTCCGGGATTGGTTTTGTTTTGTATGTTACAAAAAGCTCCCAGCACGTTCACGGCATGGTACCCGTACTCATGCATTTTGACTTCCAACTTTCCACAACTTCATGGCACCAAAGTGTAAGTTTTTAATCTCTTTATTAACTTTTATGTTAAATGCAAGTCATATTAAGAATGCATACGCATATTTGTTATTGTACACTTGTTGACCCCGATGTGATAAGCAGCCAGTATATCATGACATGCAGGTAGTTTATATTGTCTAAATTTGATTAATTGATATTTCATGGTTATCTTATCTCTGATAGATCTTTAATGATGTTATTCATTGCTGTTATTATTTCTTTCTGTGTAAATGGGGCACGCTCGCTTATTTTCTGAACGTACTATATATTGACCTTTCACGTGTTCGATATGTAAATCGCTCTGTGTAAATTGCTCACAGTTTAAATTTTTTCTCAAAGGTTGTGATGATTACATTTAAGTTTTCACATATCAGTATCAATATTTTATAAGTCTTCTAGTGTGTGTATTTAGAATTCAAGATTTTTGATAACTTTGTAAAGCTTTTGGTGCATGTTATTCTTGATTTACTGAAATTTGATATCTTTAGCATGAAATGTGTAGATATGTTCTGAATAACATATTACATGTTTATTATAAACCATGCCACTTATCTTTTGTGCAGAACCTGTTGTAATAGGATCTTATTTTTGTTTACAGTATTTTACCCTCCCTGGAGGTTGTCTCTCTGCCATTAAAAGTAAAGAAACATACATCGTCTTTCTTGTGACAGAATAAAGACCCTTAAACCTGGTTATTGCCAGGTTTTTTTTTTGAGCGCTAGCTCTTCTCAAATACAGTAGATGTTTTGTGACCTTGAATTCTTGTCAACTCCAGTTACCATCCCTTTAATTTTATGTTTTGACTTGAATATCTTTGATACTATGACAGTTTAGGTTTTCTTAATTCTGGTTCTTACTCTTTCGACCTTGAATTTAGGGTCAAAGGTCAAGGCCATACATATATTTTCTAATGTTTGCATTTTTCAAACAAATTGAGCATTTTTAAGTCAAAGTCACCTCTCTTTTACAAAGCACTATGATACGATCTCTTAGAGGTTGTGTTTAGTCCCCTACCGACAAAATGGAAGGGGACTTTAGGTTTGCACTCCGTCCGTCTGTCTGTCAGATCAGTTTTAATCACTTTTTTCTCTGTTCTTACAGATATACATTTGATATTTAGTACATTGCTTTGCCCTAACAAGTTACAAATCTAGTTTGAATTTTATCTCAGTCCATTGTACATCAAACTTGGTGCTCAAGTACATTGTAAGGAGAAGGTGACCTGCACTGATTTTAATGTAGCATGGTCAAAGATCAAGTGTCAAACTGGACACAGGAATATACTGTCTGCTCAATATCTTGAGAATCCTTTGTTTGACAGACATCAAACTTAGTACACCGGTACATCCTAAAATGTAGATGACCCTTAGTGATTTTGAGGTCACATGGTCAAAGGTCAAACTGGACATAGGAAGATACTGACCACTCAATATCTCGAGAACCCTTTGCTTGACATACATCAAACTTGATACACTGGTACATCTTAAGAAGTAGATGACTCCAAGGGATTTTGAGGTCACATGGTCAAAGGTCAAACTGGACATAGGAAGATACTGACCACTCAATATCTTAAAAACTCTTTGCTTGACAGACATCAAACTTGGTACACTGGTACATCTTAAAAGGTAAATGACCTTTAGTGATTTTGAAGTCACATGGTCAAAGGTCAAACTGGACATAGAAAATACTGACCACTCAATATCTTGAGAGCCCTTTTCTTGACAGACATCAAACTTGGCACACTGGTACAGCATAAGGAGAATATGACCCCTAATGATTTTGAGGTGACAAGGTCAAAGGTCAAGGGTTAAACTGGACATAGTAATATATTGTCTTCTATACTTTAAGAATTATTTGATTGATTGATACTAAACTTGGTACACTGGCAAAGCATAAGGAGTAGATGACCTATATTGATTTTTAGGTCACATGGTCAATCCACTCCTGACATAGGAAGATATTGTCTTCTCAATATTTTGAATTGGTGATACTACTATAAAATTAGATGATGCATGTGTATAACCCTTTTCAATTTTGCACCATGCGGGCATATCTCTTGTTTGGATTTGAATTAATAGTTTTGAAATTTATGTTGCAGATACATTTTTATTCGCCCGTCTTAAAGGGACTGATTCACGATTTTCCCCAAAATTTTGTTTTTCATTTTTAATTATCAAAATCCACTGTTTAATGTGTTTGAAATATTTCACATGAAAATATTAAGATTATACATTATCACAGAAGCTCATTATAGAGAGTTTATTATTTGTTTTGTAAACAAAAATTGTGGTATGCTATTGTTTACTAAATTTTCAAAAGAAATGGATATCGATCTAAGTTTATTATATCTTTCACATTTCAATTATTTTTGGGGTAAAATGTGTCATCTAAAAGTAAAAATTTGTGACTATGCAAAATTAAGATGCATTACATTACAAAATCAATATTTCACTTATTTGTTTGTTTACATATAAAGACTCGAGTCTTTGTTTACATAACACAGATTTAAGGCTAATATATTGCTTTCATTCTTACATTACATTCAGATGGTCAAAATTTTGGCTGTCAACATTAAATGAGTTATATTTCTAATGTTTACCATAAAAAATGAAAAATATTTTAATCAAAAATCGTGAACCAGTCCCTTTAAGACGGGACGTATTATGGTATGGCGTTCATGTCCGTCCGTCTGTTAGCTTTTTCGTGTCCGACCCGTAACTTAAATACTACAAGGCCTAGAATTATCAAACTTTGTCTGTAGATACATCTTGGGTAGAAGGTGTGTCGCACATTAAAAACAGGTCACTGTGACTTTTCATTAAGAAGATATGGCCATATATGGCAAAAACTTGTCCGGCTCATAACTTGAAAACTATTAGACCTAGAATCACCAAAATTGGTCAACTAATGCATCTTAGGTAGAAGGTGTGTCGCATCCTACTTTAAGGTCACTGTGACATTTAATTAAGGTGATATATAAAAAAAATGTTTTAATGGGTACAATCTATACTGTTAACAATATGTGATGGGCGTATCATGTGCCGTGGCGGTGCACTTTATTGGATTCTGTACTCATTGATGTTTGGGGAACATCTGTAAAGATCCCAATTGAGAATTATATAAGAATTTATTTTCATAGAAATTAGGTTTGTGTGAAGGACAGTCAGATATAATATGAAATTTACTGTATAATAAGAAGTGTTAGTACACATGATGTGTTAAACAAGATACTGAATGCTAGAATGACATTTCTTTGGATTCTATGCAGAAGTATCCTATATACGAATATTGCTCGTATAAGTTCACCATCAGTATCGTTATAATTCATTGCACATCTTTTTACAGAAACTAAAGAGTCGAAAGGCCCAGCTGTAGAGAGATTCCCATTTCTCGAGCAAGGACAAAAAAAAAAGATTAAAAAGGTGCTGACTAAGGAGGCAACGTCTCCGGAAGTAACGGATGATCAGGAAGCCACCCAGAGGAAGGTCTTATCATTTATATGGGAGTCATCCCTGCTGTGTAATGTTAAGTGCGACCTGGACAGAGAGTATGCTGAATCTTTGCAACTTCAATCAAAGAGACAAAAAGCCAAGGCCATTAGAAGTAGAACGGAAATGACTATTACCCCACCACCTAGGAGCATTGAAGAGTGGGCCGTTTCCTCTACTTATAAATGATGCTATTACTGTTAATAGTTATATTTAATTTCCTCATTGCTAGCTCACCTGAGCCAAAGGCTCAAGGTCACAATTAATAATATTATACCGTTATAACCAGTTTTTATGAAATTTTAATAATGTTGTTGAAGGAGAATTGCAATTTTTCGGATGTTTATAATTGATACTGTTTAAGTATGTCTAGCATCTTGAAAAGTGTGATGACCTATATATTTCATTTGATAATTTATTAATTTTAACTTTAATAAATTGAAATAAATGCATTTTTGATACTTTTATCAGAGAATATTGCAAGTATGGAGTTACCTTGATATATTTATACAGATTTGTTCTGCTTTAGTACTAGTGTATCAGTATTATTACATCAAGTTCATTTGTGTGAATATTATAATATTTAAGAATGAATAAAACTGTCTTGTCTGTCAAATTGTGGCTTGTATTCTCTGTACAGTAGAAGGTCTTTGAGCATCAAGTTGGAAACTTGATATCAAATGCATGTATGCAGAAACCATTTGCAAATCAGTGGCTTATGCATGCGGAAACTTGACGTAAACCATATATAAACCAATATATTTATGTATGCGTAAACTTATGCTAAACTATATATGTATATTGATGGTTTACGCCTGCGGAAACTTATGATAAACCATATGTATGTCAATGGTTTATGGCTGCGGAAACTTGAGGTTTCAGCAAGTTTCCGTTGCGGAAACCATATGGATTCGTGGACACCCTAAGTTTCCGGAGTGCGGAATCTTGCTGAAACTGGAAGTTTCCAAGCGGAAACTTGGCAGAAACCTTATGTATACCTAAGTTTCCGCCTTGCGGAAACTGCATTTTTCATCATGTGCCATGAGCTTAAAATAGCTCACTTCAAATTTGGACTTTCATAGGAGTAACCTCAGAGAATGATTCATGTACAAATGTAGATCTGAAACTAAAATCCATTTGATCCTATGATTGGGACAACTTGCTTATTTTATATTCGAAAAAACAAACTATAATTCAATTATTTATGCACTTGCTTACTGAACTCTTCAGCTAAATGTTCACACACTGTACTTATTTTTTCACGAATTTCATTTTCAACGCATTTGGTTTGGCACCATGGAGTATCGAACCTTCTCCAGAACAAGAAAAATGGTAATTTTAAGACGCAGAATGTCAGAGTTTAGGGGCTACAGATCCCTCAAGAAAGGGGCTAGCAATTTCCAATACTTTCAGATGATGTAACTTCTCATTTCTAACAACTTATCCATTTACGTCAACTTCAAATATTTCTAGTTAAAAAGTTCTATAGAGACAAAACTGTGATTTTGATGCTACGAAATTACCCCCTTGCATTCATTCCCTACCGAGCATTTTTCTGGGATAAGATAGAACATTTTTGATACAGCATCAGCAAAAGTACATACATTTTCCTACATAATGAAAAATATCACGACTTTTTAGCATGAATGGTAACAGAGATATTGTGCGGACAAAACTGGTGATGAAAATCAAAAGAAGAGGCCCAAGGGCCACAACGCTCACCTGAAACTTGTTGCTGAGAAGCTTTATACAGTATAGTAAGTCATTCTGCAAGTACTTTCACAGAAGACATTTTATATTATAAGATTATCTTAACCCTCCTCCTACAGGCCCCAAAGTCAATTAAATGATTTCCATTGATTTTTTGTTGTTGTTCCTAGGAAGCTTTATGCAAAACATCTAATTATTCGGCTCAGTACTTTTACAGAAGGACATGTTTATACCTTTTCCTAGATCAGTCAAAGTTAAACTTTGACCCTCCCACCACCACCTTGTGGGCCTCTAGGTCAATTTCCCTTGATCTAACTCGACTCTCTTTGTTACTAGGAAGCTTCATGTAAAATATCAAGCCATTCTGCTTTGTACTTTCACGGAAATTATTTTTAAAAATCTTTTCTTATATAGACCTATGTTAAACACTGAAGCCCCCTTAGTTAATTTCCCTTGAATAAAGTTGACTCCCCTTGCTTCCTGCTAGGAAGCTTCATGCAAAATATTGAGCTATTCTGATTAGTACTTTCACAAAAGAAGATTTTTTAATATATTTTCCCATATAAGCCTATGTTAAACTTGGAAGCCCCGTTATGGACCCCTAAATTGATAAATCAATTTCCCTTGAACAACTTGAGTCTTATTGTTGCTAGGAAGCTTCATGTAAAATGTCTCGTCATTCTGGTTGCTACTTTCACAGAAGAATAATTTTTATCCTTTCCATTATAAGCCTGTGTAAAACTTTGATCCCCCCCCCCTAATTGGCCCTTAAGTCGACAGACGAATTTCCACTTAACTAACTTGACTCTCCTTGTTACTAGGAAGCTTCATGCAAAACATCGAGCTATTCTGATTAGCAATTACACAAAAGAAGATTTTTAAAATATATTTTCCTATATCAGCCTATGTTAAACTTTTACCCCCTTTACGGCCCCTAGGTCAATCAATCAATTTTCCTTGAATAAATTTGACTGACCTGGTTGTTAGAAAGCTTCATGTATAATATCAAGTCATTCTGCTTGGTACTTTCACAGAAAAAGATTATTTTATAGATTTCCTATCTAGGTAACGCTTCTAAATAGTATAAAAGGTCATTCCGACGAACATTTTAATTCTGTAATTCACTATATAGCAACTACATGTACAGTATATCGACCTGAGGAAATACTCTCAAAATTAATATATGTACAAAATAGTGCCACCATGAATTACATTTAGATTGTGCAATATATATTTGTATATATTTAATGCGAATAAAACTGTTTATTGTATACAGAACTACACTTATATTATATGTGAGGCAGAAATGTACGAGAAAAATTACAGAGGTTGATTGATTGATCGTATCTTGCTTAACGTCTCGATCGAGAATATTTCATCCATATCGAGACGTCACCAAGATCGGTGAAGGGCTTCAAATTTAGGGCCATGTTCGGCACTTACGTATGGAGGGTAATCGTGTTCAAAAATCCAAACTTGTAACTTTGTAAATCCGAGCTTGCAATCATGTTACTTTCATAGTCTAGACATGTAAGTAGGTAATTTCCACACCTAAACTTGTAGTTTCGAACATACAACTGTGTTGACTACGAGTTTTAACTATGAGTTTGTGTATTTATCATCCTGTTAACTTTGCTACTCAGGCATGCATACTTCAGAATGTACCCTTGAATTTTGCCCCTTTTAATATCACACTTGAACATTTCGTATGCTGAAAGTAAAAATGATGTTACACTGAATGTCTTGTTAATAAATCTGTCATCTCTCTACATGTGCTCTGAATAAACCACACACACATTTGACAAGTCTACATGTTTGTCGAATTTTGACAAGACCATATATGGGAAATAGGTGGAAACTTCCGAACATTTTCGAGAATTAAGATTGGCAAGCGCATTGTCGACCTCGATTCAGTGGACGATACGAGGAGTTCCGAGTAGAGGAAAAAAGCGCGGAATCTCAGTATCCAAAATGGCATTATCAAGAGCTGCGGACCTCCTAAAGAAGGCTGTAGGTGAACTTGAGAGAGTAAATCCAGACGTCGACACTCCTGGCCCTGCTCGGGAACAGCAGAACAAAGGAGAAAAAGTAAGTACGGCGTTGCTTAAAGTCATCTGTTAAACAGGTCCAGTCAAAAGACTATTTCTACCTACGTAGGTATAAATAGCTACCTACCTGCCTACAGTAATATTTAACCCAACTTAAAGTAGCTATCATGTTTAGGGCCTATCATGTGCGCTTAATTGTACTGCATAATGTGGGGTTCTATTCTATGTGTATGTATATTTTCTTTTAAATTTCACATTATTTCTCATCTGAGGATGATGTGTAAAAAGAATGATCCCATTAAAAGGTTTCCATTAATTAGTGTACAGTTGTAAAATCGGACCAAAGTTACTATCGATTATTGAATTGAATCGGCAGCATACAATCGATTGTAAAATCGAAATAGTCGAAGTTTCTTAAAATGTTAGATCAAATTACACTGTGTAATATTCATTGTGAAAGTAAAAATATTTCCATGATTGGCAACAAACGGTACGAATATAGGTTTGACCATAGA
>NC_079169.1:11884255-11939255 GCF_947568905.1 Ostrea edulis
TAGGCTTTGATTCCTAATGGTTTCCGCAATGCTGAAACTTAACAAAAATTCGGAGGTTTTTAAAGTAATAATTAAATATGCAATAAATAATTCAAATGCGAATTTAAAAAGCACACAAAAAACTTTAAAATGTAAGTGAGAGAAGAATAGTAAGCACTTTATATACATCATATTGTTATAAGAATTTTTTTCAGTTAAACAAAACAGATATGAAATGAGATACAGAAAACAAAGTATATTCCGTGTGTTGTTACGTTTGACAAGCTAGCATGCCTGTGTACTTCAGTTAATCCCTCCGTGTATTTCTTGTTAGTTCCATGTTAATTGCAAGGATTTTCCTCCGTCATGGGAACAATAGAGATAAATACACAAGGTAATATAAACTGGAAGAATAATGTCCAGCTTTGTCACCGCATAGAAACAAAGATCGAAGTTCATTGTAATTAAAAATAAGTGCATATGTGGGGTTGGGGTTGAATTGAACATAAACCTTCAACTGGGACATTTATATACAGCCATGTATTTACGCAGATTTTACGTTGCATGTGCATTGCTAAGAATGTAGATTTTTTTATTTTCATAATTTCAAAACTATGAATACTATAAATTAAGATTTCAAACACTAATACTATAGTCAAGTGGTAGAATTAGACACATATGTCTGCGTGTGAAATACGTTAATTCGCACATGCAAGTAATTACATGAAATATGCCAACTGGAATTTTTTTCGAATATGCTCAATTTATTGATTTAGCAATCAATATGTAATTTGCATACATGTATAATTATGCATGCATGTCAATAGGTGTTTTGATTTTATCATATGTTATAATAGTATCAAGGATATACAATGTGATTATAGGCATATGTTCTGAAAACTTATGTTGCCCTCTCTCTACATACAGTGTACATGTAGATTATGACATGTGTACATACATTATTAGTCACACTACATTTTAGGACATTATACATGTGTAATGATAGTAATATTATTTGTTTAAAAACATTTCAATTCAAAGCTTAACTGAATCTGTCAGGTTTTCTAATATATCTTTGAAAAATACAAAATAATTTAACACAATACGAATCATCGTCTCATAAAACATATGGTGTCAACGGTTTGAGTTTTATCAAGTCCATAAAAATGACCGAAGAAATCCTTCCTAGCCTTTGCGAATTTCGGACAGAAGAAAAAAATAATGGTATGCATCTTATACTTATAATATTCACATGAACATAACGAGGTTGCAGTAATAGATCATTGTTCATAGTACACAATTATGACAAAATCTAATACCTAGATGTACCACCATAAGTGGTAATTTAGCTTGCCGCTTTATTTATTATTATAATTTGAGATTGAATGAGCATTTCTAATACCAATAGAAAGGCAGTTGACCTGTAAGGATGTAATGCTTCCTTCATTTTATCGACATCAAATGAATATTTTACGCCTATGGAATCGACTCGTTACAATGCCGGACGACAGGCTTACGAAAAAAAAAAATCATGTGGGATATGGAATAATCACACAACATAAATTGGTCAAATACAGTCAAATTCCTTTTTGAATCTCTTGATATGACAGTAGATTTCCTAAATCGTATGGTCTGTAACGTGGACACAGTGGAAGAAAAACTTCGTCTGGATTTTATGAATGGCTGGAATGAAGAGGTCCATAACGTTCCAAAACTTAGAACCTACTGACCGTAAAAATATGAGTGATTTTCAAACAGAGAAATATGTAATCATGGATATTCCAAAAAGTCATCGTTCTATACTTGCCTAGTTCAGATGTGGTGTCTTACCTATAAGAATTGAAACAGGTCGGTATAAGGGGGAGACGTTATCGGATAGACTGTGTACTTTATGTTCTTCAGATAGTGTAGAAGATGAATGTCACATTTTACTTCATTGTTTCTCTTATTCAAATCTTAGAGTAATCTTTTTTACCAGTATCGGATTTAACCCCACTGTGATCAATATGTCAGATTTAGACAAAACAAAATTTCTATTATTAAATTTCCCAAGACAAACTGCAAAATTCCTGTTCTCCGCATACACTTACAGACAGTCTATCATATACCATAATAGTACAAGTCATGTGTAATACATGTACCACTGTATTTATTATTTAATGTGTGTGTGGGGGGGGGGGGGGGGGTTTCTGTTAAAAGTGACATAGTGACATATAGGCCCGATGGGCCGGGTGTTTAAATTCCTAAATTCCTATTATTCTGTTTAATATATAACACATTTCACTATAATAAATAATTTACTTACTTACTTACTTACATTCCTAGATGTATTTGTGTTCGATTACCTCGCATGCTTGTAACATTTGGGCACTAAACTGTATGCGAATATTTGTCGCATATAGTACTTGTTCACAAAATTCAGGACTAGTTAATTTTGGAATCAGCATATCTTATATTTTATAATATGAATTTAATACAGTGCAGTTTGAAACCATGCAAAGTATCACACATTAGAAATGAATTCAGCATTCTAATACAAACATGCACTGATGAACACTTCTCAATTTAAGTTCCTGAGAGTACATATTGTAACCTGAAAGTCTATTTACTGTTATTTAGAAGTTTGAATCTAAACCTACAACATTTGCAAAATCTGCATCTACTCAACAATACAATTCGGTGTGCATTATTTCGACAATAAGTTCTATGGGGATGTATTCTACACAACTCGATCAAGAACTCGGGTATTGGTAGTAAATTAAAGCAAATTTAATTAGATGATATCTTCACCATCTCTATATTATTATAACCCTAAAAATATATATTCATGCACTTTGGAAGTGATAGCATACAAATGAACATGATATAAGCATACAATAATCGGCAAACTTAGAAGCTCTCAAATGTGTGCTGTTGATTTAAAAAAAAAATATTTACGAATTTTTCACATCATGCATATATCACTGTTGCATGATACATATGGGAAATAGGTTACATGGATATTTTCACACATATTCATTTTGAAATACGAACTCAATAACATAAGGTATACTGTCTACATTTCATATTCATCTTATTCTTTTATGTAAGCATATATATGATGTAAACTTCTTTTTCAGAGAGAGAGAGAGAGAGCGAGAGAGAGAGAGAGAGAGAGAGAGAGAGAGCTACATAAGTATTATTTTCTTGGTAACATATTTTGATAACTATAATACATGTACATGTAGATCTAGATATGATTTACAATGTATCTATTGATCAAACCAAACAACACACAAAAAGAAAAGAAAGAAAAAAGAAACACAATCGTATTTGATGAAAAAGTACCTATAGACCTACATGTATATACTGATCATGCATATGAGTTTTCACATATTCTCTGCCAGTGAATTTCATAATCATCATGTCTACAGTTTCTTAGCAGCAAGTACTTCTCAACCACAATTCTGTTCGTAACTATTTTTCTAATCGCAGATATATGTACTTGCGGACTATTTTGATATTTACAAGAAAATATATATTGTTTTACTACAAGCAAATCAAATTTTGAATGTCTAACTGTTGATTTTTATTATACATTTGTAGAATCAATATTTTATTTTTACTGACATGCATCCCGACTGAGATATTAAGTAGAGAAAAAGAAACTTAAGCAATTACTTGAATTTAGTATGTAGTTCCTGTGTTTCATCTATCATCTAAGGATTTCAACGGTTTAGTTCAGTAAAAATTGAGACTCCAGTAGTTAAGAAACCACTTTAAATGAAAGTAGATGGCTGAGGGGCACACGTACATGTACATGTGTTTACAAATATCCTTGACAATTGCGAGGCGAAATTAATGTGTTGCTAAGAAAAAAGCAATTCATTCTTCAAAACATTTCCATGTATTTGGTTATCTCACATGCAGAATGTCCAGTCTTGTATATACCATTGCTTTATAGCTCATATTGTGAGAACAGAGAAAAGTCGGGCAGAAGAGGGGCACTTTATAATACCCCATAAAGATGCAGAAGAAAGTTTGTGTGACTGTATGCTACACCGGTATTGAGTTTATTTCATGATTTTTAGACCTCTAATAAACGTAAACTTTTCATTATAATACAACATAAAGCACACTACAGATTATTTACATTTAAAATTGTAAACAAAGGGCGGCCATTTTGAACTTAGAGTCGCAGGGACGCTATTTAAAAAAATCCTATGATATAGAAAAACGATGCAGAAATTTAACACATGCATGATTTTTTAAATTCAGACGTTTGTGAAACAATTTACACACAAAATAAATTATATATCTATAAAAGTATGTTTTCCCATAAATCCTCTCCTGATCGCTGATTGGTTGTAATTTTCGGCGGGCAAAATTGATTGTTGTTTGTGAGAGAAAACCTAGCGTGACTCAAATGGAACCATGTCATGTTTTGATTGAATGGAAGATCCAAAGATTTTTCTGAGAATAGGAGACGTCTACTGTTGTTGGGCATCATTCAGGTATGTCTTTTAGAGGGTATTGAGTAAAAATTTCTGGAACTTTTTAAAACAATCTTCCATTATGCATCCTCACTGAATATTTTAGTATGAGTCTGTCCATAGCCAATACTGGCAATTGCCGTCTCATTTAAACGATTTTTGACGGGATATCATGTTATCTCTGACTATACAAATTTTCCTTTTCTCATAAAAGAGCAATGATATTTAATATTCATTTCATAATCACAACAGACCACATCAAAACATGCTTGATATTCACCTTTCAGAATTTTGAATACAAAAAAAAAATATTAAAAAATATCCTGTCCCGATTCGGAAACAGGACGTTATCTAACCTATACTTTCTGTCTATATATCATTGTAGGTATTTCCGGTGTTGACTTGAAGCGTTTTTATTCACGGTGTTGCGGATTCATCATTGCATTTACATGGGGTAGTGCATATGTTGTGTGTGGCCTTCTAAACGATAAATCTATGGATTAAAGGATGAACAGGTCGATGCAGGAATATTCATTCTAATGATAAGGAAATACGAAATGCAAGGACAACCTCCAAGCATGCAGCATGCCTTAGATATATACAATGGTGGAATGTTCCAGTAAGTGGTGAAAGGTTTTACATATAACGTTTGATTTTGTGTTGTGATTACAAGGTCCTTATATAGATCTAGTTTATGTGAAATTTGAAATGGTTTTGCATTGTAGTCTTTGAGAAATTTAGTGGGGGGGGGGGGGGGGGGGTTATTACGTATAATACTGTATACAGTGATGTATGTAGGGACCAAATGATATTACGACTATTGCATATTAGCCATACAAATATCTACAAACTATTTCCAGATAACCATCCGAATTTTTTAGTCCTAGAAATAGTTTCTATTCTCAATTATGGTGCAGCATCAAATTAAAGATGAGAAGTAAATCCTGTGCCAATCCCTCAGCATTAGAAGTGAAAGGCACAGGTGTTTTAGGCATGATGTTAAAACCAAAGGCCCCATATCACGGTAGGTATTGGCACGATAAAGAACCCTCACTGCTAAACAACTAAGTTAAGGCTAATCCCTCCAAAAGTCTCAGTGCTGTACATAAATCTACCTTCAAGTTGAGCAATGCACTTCACACCATACAATGTCGCAATGAAAAAGTAAGGCACAACGCACAGGGCTATATATTCATATCATTGGGAAAATGTTGCAATATTTTAGCTGTATTGACCAAGGCTATCAAGTTCTAAGCTGTATACAAATTTGTTTAAAATTTTCTGTCATATGATATATTTTTCTCTTTGGTATTGTAACAATTTCAAATTTTCAGTATAGAACATG
The DNA here is from genome assembly GCF_947568905.1 of Ostrea edulis. Lineage (NCBI taxonomy): Eukaryota > Metazoa > Mollusca > Bivalvia > Ostreida > Ostreidae > Ostrea > Ostrea edulis. The sequence continues at coordinate 11,890,052 of NC_079169.1, forward strand.
TGCAAAGATATTATTCATATGATTGATTGATTGATTGATGTTTTCCGCCACACTCAACAATTTTTCAGTTATATGGTGGCGCCCAGTTTTTATTGGTGGAAGAGAGAACCCAGATACAATGTACCTGGGAAGAGACCATCAACCTTCCGAAAGTAAACTGGGAAACTTTCTCACTTAACGGCATGAGTGGGATTGGAACCCTCGCCAACAGAGGTGAGAGGCCGCGTGATTTTGAGCTCGATGCTCTAACCACTCGGCCACGGAGGCCCCTTATTATTCATATGATATTATGACGTTGAAATCACCCGTAATTTATACATATAGTTTGTATTAATCCGAAATATTTGACGTTTTCCTGGCTTTTGATATTTACTGTGCCAGGAAAATGTCAGAACCGGCACCATTACGTAAACTGGAATCGTTTTATTGATTAATTATGAGTTTAACATTGAATTCGACTTCAAAGTATTTAAAATCGGCCCGAGAATGCCGCCTCCAAAAGGAGGCGGTGAATTTCCAGTTTACGTAATGGAGCCGGTTCTGACGTTTTCCTGGCACGGTAAATATCAGGGGTTTTGATTTTTTTTTCCTCGATTACTTTTTACTAAAACAACATTTTTTTACTAAAGAAAGTAAATTAAAAAGTTTTCAATTTCAAAATGTACATATCCTCCATTTTCATCCTCATCAAATTTTCCTGGTGTAGCATTCCTTCTTAATTGACACCCATCTGTTGACAAAAATAACTTTTGTCATCAATGTCTTTTCTCATAAAAATACAATCCACCACCCAACCTACATTTTTTGGTGACCCTGGATATTAATTAATCTACTCACTTGCTATTGTCTAACTATACTGGTGAATTTAGGTACTCGAATGCATTGAGTTAGACCACTAGAAAGGTAGTAGTTCTGAAATCTAACACATAAACTGGTGTATATAGTCATGATGATTTTTGTGGCCTCTAGTCAAAAATGTGTCCTGTATTATATAATTTTCTTTGAAATTGTCAGATGTCTGCTAGTTTTTTATGTAATCATGTGCATATAGATAAACACATATATGCATTTATAAACAATGTCACATGTACACAAAATAAATCTAATTAAAATTACTGTACCAAAAACACTACCAGCAATAAAATTTGCTATTTTAGAATCCTGAAGTGATCTTGTACATGTAAATGCATGCAGTGGTGGATTCAGGATTTGTTAAAGGGGGGATAGGGCTCCAGGGTTTTGAGGCATTTTAGGTAACTTGTAAGGTTTATTCTAGTTATAAATACATCTACAACATAATAGAATTATTATATGATAATAAGTAATGGATTTGCTTATCTTCATGTGCTTGTATATATATATATTATGTCAAATCCTATACCACTATTTATTTTATTAGCTCACCTGAACTGAAAGCTCAAGTGAGCTTTTCTGATCGACTGTTGTCCTTCATCTGTCCATCTGTAAACTCTTTACATTTTTACATCCTTGGGTGAAGGGCTTTCAAGTTTGTTCAAATGAAGGGTCATGTCCCCTTCAAAGGGGAAATAATCACAAAAATGCAAAAAATAGGGTGGGGTCATTTAAAAATCTTCTCAAGAACCACTGGGCCAGAAGAGCTGAAATTTACATGAAAGCTTCCTGACTTAGTGCAGATTTAAATTTGTTAAAATCATGGCCCCGTGGGGCGGGGTAAGATGAGGCGACATTAGGGGATTGAAATTTTACATACAAATATATAGGGCAAATCTTAATAATTACTGGGCCAGGAAAGTGGGAATTTACATCAAAGCTGTCTGGCACAGATTCAAGTTTGTAAAAATCATTGTCCCCGGGGGTAAGATGGAGCCACAATAGGGGATCAAAATCTTGCATACAAATATATAGGGAAAATCATTAAAAATCACTTGCCAGGGAAGTTTACATTTACACGAAAGCTTCATGACATAGTGCAGATTCAATTTTGTAAAAATCAGGGCCCCTGGGAGTAGGTTGGGGCCACAATAGCGATCAAAGTTTTACATGCGAATAGGAAAAATCTTAAAATATGAACCAAGGTGACTTAGGTGAGCTATGTGGCCCAATGGCCTCTTATTTATTTTTGGTCTCAATGTGTGTGAGTTTTTATATCAGCCACTGGCAAAGTGAAGACAGAATTGAGCAAAGTAACGATGTGTCTACTCAGTCTTGATATACCATATGTTACATAGGATTAATTTTTGTTTACTGTTTTTTTTAGAACTAGATGAGCAGAAGATGCATTCCATGACTGACTCCCCATATGATATGAAAGAGAGCCCATGAGAATGGAACCAACTTTCAGTGTTACAATGGATGAACACTCCTCCTGTCACAAGTCCATCTTGATTCAGTAAAGTGGTAGTCTATTTATCTAGGAAGCAACAAGACGGATCTGGACAAGGACCATATTGACTCAAGTTTTGGTGTCAGAAGACCATTTTGATTAAATATGTTAAAAGCACCACAGAAGTAAGAAGCTAGGATACCAGTTTTATGTGAGCATACCATTTAAGGATTCATTACTGAACAGTTGAAGGATAGTCACTATGACAAGAAAATGGAACAATTGTAATGAGCATTGGGGTCCATGTATTTAGAGCTTTCCATTTTTCTGTTGAAAGTCATATTGATATTGTTCTGTTTATTATTTTTTCTTACCATCAAAATGTTATCACTCTTTAAGACATATTGAAACACTTTATAGCTCACCTGAACCGAAGGTTCAAGTGAGCTTTTCTGATCACATTTTGTCCGTCGTCCATCTGTAAACTTTTCACATTTTCGACTTCTTCTCCAGAAGCACTGGGCCAATTTCAACCAAACTTGGCCAAAAGCATCCTTGGGTGAAGGGCTTTCCAGTTTGTTCAAATGAAGGGCCATGTCCCTTTCAAACGGGAGATAATACAAAAAATGCAAAAATAGGGTGGGGTCATTTAAAAATCTTCTTCTCAAGAACCACTGGGCCAGAAGAGCTGAAATTTACCTGAAAGCTTCCTGACATATCGCAGATTCACGTTTGTTCAAATCATGGCCCCCGGGGATAGGATGGGGCCACAAGGGGGGATCAAAGTTTTACATACAAATATATAGGGAAAAACTTTAAAAATCTTCTTCTCAAGAACCACTGAGCCAGAAAAGCTGATTTTTACATGAAAACTTTCTGACATAGTGCAGATTCAACTTTGTTCAAATCATGGGCCCCAGGGGTTGGATGGGGCCACAATTGGGAATCAAAGTTTTACATACAAATATATAGTTAAAATCTTCTTCTCAATAACCACTGAGTCAGAAAAGCTGATATTTACAAGAAAACTTTCTGACATGGTGCAGATTCAAGTTTGTTCAAATCATGGCCCCCGGGTGTAAGATGGGGCCACAAGTCGGAGAGGGTCAAAGTTTTACATACAGATATAGGAAAAATCTTTAAAAATCTTCTTCTCAAGAACCATTGGGCCAAAGAAGTTGACATTTACATGAAGGCTTTCTGACGTAGTGTAGATTCAAGTTTGCAAAAATCGTAGCCTCCAGGGGTAGTTGGGGCCATAATTGGAACTATGGTTTTACATGCAAATATATATGGAAAGTCTTCAAATATGGGCCAAGGTGACTCAGGTGAGCGATGTGGCCCATGGGCCTCTTGTTAGTTCATAATACAATGCTTTTTGAGAAATAATCAGATATCAACCTACATACTTGAATTTTGAATCTGATCCTTGTTTTTATTACTTTTCTCTAACTTTAAATTCTATGAACATCAAACATTTGCTAAACACTGACTTGCTTTAAAAAAAACTGTTATTGCTATTCTTAGTTACTAAATCGAAAGATACAGAGACACAAAACATTTACTCATGAATTCACTTAAAAAAAAATCCAGTGAGAGATCAATCAAAGGGATCTGAAGACCCTTAAACCTGGTTATTGTCCTTGAATGTCTGCAGTTTTTTTGTTTGAGCGCTAGCTTTTCTCAAATACAGTAGATGTTTTGTGACCTTGAATTCTTGTCAACTCCAGTTACCATCCCATTAATTTTATGTTTTGACTTGAATATCTTTGATACTATTACATGTACTCAGTTTAGGTTTTCTTAATTCCGGTTCTTACTCTTTTGACCTTGAATTTAGGGTCAAAGGTCAAGGCCATACATATATTTTCTAATGTTTGCATTTTTCAAACAAATTGAGCATTTTAAATCAAAGTCACCTCTCTTTTACAAAGCACTGTGATACGATCTCTTAGAGGTTGTATTTAGTCCCCTACCGACAAAATGGAAAGGGACTTTAGGTTTGCACTCCGTCCGTCTGTCTGTCAGATCAGTTTTAAGCACTTTTTTCTCTGTTCTTACAGATATACATTTGATATTTAGTACATTGCTTTGCCATAACAAGTTACAAATCTAGTTTGAATTTTATCTCAGTCCGTTGTACATCAAACTTGGTGCTCAAGTACATTGTAAGGAGTAAGTGACCTCCATTGATTTTGATGTAGCATGGTCAAAGATCAAGTGTCAAACTGGACACAGGAATACACTGTCTACTCAATATCTTGAAAATCGTTTGTTTGACAGACATCAAACTTAGTACACCGGTACATCCTAAAATGAAGATGACCCTTAGTGATTTTGAGGTGACATGGTCAAAGGTCAAACTGGACATAGGAAGATACTGACCACTCAATATCTTGAGAACTCTTTGCTTGACAGACATCAAACTTGGTACATTGGTACATCTTAAGAAGTAGATGACCCTTAGTGATCTTGAGGTCACATGATCAAAGGTCAAACTGGACATAGGAAGATACTGACCACTCAATATCTTGAGAACTTTTTGCTTGACAGACATCAAACTTGGTACACTGGTACATCTTAAGAAGTAGATGACCTGTAGTGATTTCGAAATCACATGGTCAAAGGTCAAACTGGAAATAGGAAGATACTGATCACTCAATATCTTGAGAACCCTTTGCTTGACAGACATCAAACTTGCTACACTGGTACATCTTAAGATAAATGACCCTTAGTGATTTTGAGGTCAGATGGTCAAAGGTCAAACTGGACATAGGGAGGTACTGTCCACTCAATATCTCGAGAACCCTTTGCTTGACAGACATCAAACTTGATACACTGGTACATCTTAAGAAGCAGATGACTCCAAAGGATTTTGAGGTCACATGGTCAAAGGTCAAACTGGACATAGAAAATACTGACCACTCAATATCTTGAGAACCCTTTGCTTGACATACATCAAACTTGGCACACTGGTACAGCATAAGGAGAAGATGACCCCTAATGATTTTAAGGTCAAAGGTCAAGGGTTAAACTGGACATAGTAATATATTGTCTCCTATACTTTAAGAATTATTTGATTGATTTGATTGATTGACACTAAACGTGGTACACTGGCAAAGCATAATGAGTAGATGACCCATATTGATTTTTAGGTCACATGGTCAATCCACTCCTGACATAGGAAGATATTGTCTTCTCAATATTTTGAATTGGTGATATTACTATAAAATTAGATGATGCATGTGTATAACCCTTTTCAATTTTGCACCATGGGGGCATATATGTTTTACAAACATTTCTTGTTTGGATTTGAATTAATAGTTTTGAAATTTTTGGATTCTGTACTCATTGATGTTTGGGGAACATCTGTAAAGATCCCAATTGAGAATTATATAACAATTTATTTTCATAGAAATTAGGTTTGTGTAAAGGACAGTCAGATATAATATGAAATTTACTGTATAAAAAGAAGTGTTAGTACACATGATGTGTTAAACAAGATACTGAGTGCTAGAATGATATTTCTTTGGATTCTATGTAGAAGTATCCTATATACGAATATTGTTAGTATAAGTTCACCATAAGTATTGTTATAATTCATTGCACATCTTTTTACAGAAACTAAAGAGTCGAAAGGCCCAGCTGGAGAGAAATTCCCATTTCTCGACCAAGGACAAAAAAAAAAAAATTAAAAAGGTGCTGACTAAGGAGGCAACGTCTAGGAAGCCACCCAGAGGAAGGTCTTACCATTTATATGGGAGTCATCCCTGCTGCGTAATGTTAAGTGCGACCTGGACAGAGAGTATGCTGAATCTTTGCAACTTCAATCAAATAGACAAAAAGCCAAGGCCACTAGAAGTAGAACGGAAATGACTATGACCCCACCACCTAGGAGCATTCAAGAGTGGGTCGTTTCCTCTACTTATAAATGATGCTATTACTGATAATAGTTATATTTAATTTCCTCATTTCTAGCTCACCAAAGGCTCAAGGTCACAATTAATACTTTTATACCATTATAACCAGTTTTTATGAAATTTTAATAATGCTGTTGAAGGAGAATTGCAATTTTTTGGGTGTTTATAATTGACACTGTTTAAGTATGTCTAGCATCTTAAAAAGTGAGATGACCTATATATTTCATTTCATAATTTATTAATTTTAACTTAAATTGAAATAAATGCATTTTTGATACTTTTATCAGAGAATATTGCAAGTATGGAGTTACCTTGATATATTTATACAGATTTGTTCTGCTTTAGTACTAGTGTATCAGTATTATTACATCAAGTTCATTTGTGTGAATATTATAATATTTAAGAATGAATAAAACTGTCAAATTGTGGCTTGTATTCTCTGTACAGTAGAAGGTCTTTGAGCATGAAGTTGGAAACTTGATATCAAATGCATGTATGCAGAAACCATTTGCATATCAGTAGCTTATGCATGCGGAAACTTGATGTAAACTTTGTGGAAACTTGACGTAAACCATATATAAACCAATATAGTTTATGTATGCGTAAACGTATGATAAACCATATATGCATGTTGATGGTTTACGCCTGCGGAAACTGATGATAAACCATATGTATGTCAGTGGTTTATGGCTGTGTAAACTCGAGGAAACTTGAGGTTTCAGCAAGTTTCCGTTGCGGAAACCATATGGATTCGTGGACACCCTAAGTTTCCGGAGTGCGGAATCTTGCTGAAACTTGAAGTTTCCAAGCGGAAACTTGGCAGAAACCTTATGTATACCTAAGTTTCCGCAGTGTTTCCGCAGTGTTTCAGCCTTGCGGAAACTGCATTTTTCATCATGTGTATTATAGCCAAAAACAGCGTGCCAAAAAAGTGGAGTCAAATTCGTTGAGGGAGATAATCCTTAATTTTGAAATGAATTTCTAAATTTTATAACAGCAATTAAATATACATCCGTATTTTCAAATTTCAAAATGAAAACACCCAGCAAATTGCCAGCAGCGACAACAATACCGTGTGCGATGTATTTGCAGATGTTCCAGATCACAGAATCGCGACTCTGAGAGATAGACGGGACTCAAAAAATGCCGGCAACTTTGCTGTAAATCTAACACGAAAACTCTGGCCTGAACTATTCGGGGAACGAAAACTACGCTGGACATACAACTGTTATGGCGGAGGGAAACACAACAAGCAGGAACTGGACCACGTGAGGAAGACTGTACTTGAAAAAAACTATGTGTGTTATTTCTATCCAGAGTTCAAACCCGAGGACGTCTGGAGAGGATTGTGACGATGATAGTAGTATAACGCGTCCCGATGGGTGGTTCAACTGAGTGCACTTTTGAGGTCAAAAGGTCAAGTTTTAGAACGCACTGGAGAGTGGGGTAGGGTAGCGCGTGCTAGGACGGCCGGGTTAGGATGAACTAGAGCGCGTGCTATGACGCAACAATGGATCGATAGCGCTATGACGTAACAGTAAAGTCGGTATGACGATGAGGCCTGTGTTTTATCGGTGTGTTAATCCTTTAAAATCCACAGTGGTATGAATAAAAAACGGATGATGTTAAGTTTACACATTTATTAAATAAACAATTTGAATAACAATTGAACACAATTTTATACAGTTAAACATTAAAATTGTCAGAATAAAGTCCACACCAGTTTTATCACACACGTTCATTCTTTATTCTTTCGGCTCAGCTTTCTCTTCTTTTTAGGGGGTTCTCCTTCACTCATCTCTTTACTCGTTTTCTTAGGGGGTGGTGGGTTCCACATCTCCGATGGGGTGTACTCTCTTATGACCGGAGGTTTTGTGCCGGGTACCTCACCAATCATAGCCATCAATTCGTCTTCATCTCTTGGGCAGTCGCTGATCCAGTGGCCTAATTTCCCACACTTGTAACAAGGGTCCTTTTCCACAGTTTTCTTGACTTTCTGAGGGCAATCTGGCGACCAATGTCCCGTTTCCCCACATGTGAAACAGGGGTTAGTGGCTGGGTCCTTCCTAGCTCTGGTGGTGAAGTCCTTACGGGTTCTGGTTGCTGCTAATTCCTCGATTTTTTTTATCAAGATCCCCATGTGATTGGCGATTTCATCAGTCATCACGTTGATCCGGTTAACAATACCGTCCAGTGTGGTCGTAATGATGGCGAAATCGGTCCTGGTCATGGGTGAATCTTCATTACTCACGGGAGGGTTGTACAGACCCAACTCTAAACCCGTAGCGTCCTGTGTCTCGGGAAAATAGAAGCCTAATCCCGGGTCTGTCGGATTCTGGCTAGGGAGGAAATCCGAGGTCTGGGCCATCTTCACCTGTTGAGCAATGTAGTCTTTCTGTGGCGCTATCTGGTTCTTCAGAACAATGTAGTCTTTCTGTGGCGCTATCTGGTTCTGTACCAGCTGATCTATTTTCTTCTGAGCTTTGTCCACAAATTCTATTTGTTTCTGAGCCATGTCTTCTGGAAGGTGACTGGAGATCGAATGAGGACTGACACTTGGGCTCCGCTTTTATAGCCAGCAAAATGTCTAGAATATTCTGTCTCGTGGGGAGCACGTGGTTGCAGCATCTTTTCTGGAAAAACCGGTTTCATCTAGAACATCTCGCGACCGGCGCGTGCTAGTGCACTAATTGAACTTGAAAAACCCTATTGTATCAAATCTAGAATATTCTCGGCACTCCACGACCTTTTCCCTATAAATACGATTGTTTTCTTAACTTATTTATTCACTATGGGTGGAACTTCCAACACTAGGTTAGACGGTCATACATGTATTATAGATTTTGTCAAGATTGTTGAAAATTCGTCTTGGTATAAATCTGCTAAATCTTATGTACAATCGGCGATACACGAGGTGGGAAATCTTGACAGTTTTCAGAGGATTGGTAGATCGTTAGTTAAAGACACGAATCCTGGGCGATTGATCATGATCTATTTGTATGCTGAGGAACTCAAGAAAATCATCCTCGATCAAACCCGAGACATCGAGATCATTCTACAGGAATGTTTACAAGAAGGATTCATGGAAATGATCCGTTTTAACTAGTTTTCCTTCATTATCGAATCATGGCTGGAAGTGACAACATCGCAGAAAAAGCGCATAAGCATGCATTAGAATGGGTCGAGAAAATGCAAGACGATGTGGTGTTTCAATTTGTTAAAAATTTTCTGATAGCGGGAGTGTTTCCATTGACTTTGGACCAATATACAGATCTACGGAACCAGGTGTACATCAATCTCTATAACGATGCGGGGTTGATGTTAATTTATGTCGTGGGGGAGGAATTCAAGAAACGCATGCCAGAAAAAACCGCCGAGATTGAAAGTATCACCAACGACTGGCTTCGAGAAGTGTACATAAAGTGTAAAGAACTTAAATCATTTCATTTATGAAATCATGACTGCTAGGGATAACATCGAAAAAACATTTGTCCTACAGTGTATTGAGGAAATAGAAAACTTGCCAGATTTTCAAAAATTGAAATCCTATCTTCGTTCGGTATTATTTCCAATCACTTTAGACGAATATTGGTGGATATGCAGACATTTGATCGAGAACCGTATCAACACCGAGTCATTGGTGTTGATTCATTTAGTAGCCGAGGAATTAAAGAGAACAAAACCGCACAGCAGTGGAGTGATCGAGACCCTTCGAGTGCAGTATCTTCATCATATGTACAACAAAATACAAGAAAATGTGTAACCTTTAATCTGGACAATAATGAAGTGTATCTGTTACCCGAAGAAAACCGAAAAAGTATTTGGATGACTGTAGCCGCTGATCGATTTCGATTTCAACGCAGGATTCGAGAAATGGAAAAAATGTTGGACCCTATTTTAAAAAGACATGTGTATTGGTGTTGTGTGTGGGAGTTATGTATTTGAAATATGAGACATGAATAAGATTGTTTAAACGAAAGCTGTGTTTTGTTGAGTCTCTCGGAGAAGGGTTTATTTGATGAGGAATCCAGAAAATCCTAAAGGTAGAGTGAAAATCGAATCAAATAAGGTGTTTTCTATCGAATAGACCTTATGAGATGTTTTTATGGATGTACATGGTCGAGAAATAAATTTTTTAAGAGGCGAAGAACAAACATCGGGCCTCGACTCGACCTCTTTGACCTTTGATTATTTATATACCCTGCGACGTAGCAAAATAAAAATAAGTTTAAGGAATTCCGCGCCCTAGAATCTATCAGATAAAATCTACCATGCACAGACATCGAATGTCTAGAAAAAGACAATGAGAAAAAACTCTCTTCTCGAAAGCACAAATCCGCCATTTTGACGGTCGCCATCTTGGCTTCGTCTCCGAAGCGAGGTATGTTTTCGAGGAGGTCCGCGCTTTCCTGATATATACCAGCGCGCTCGCCAGTTCGCTTCACTGGTGATCCAGCACTGATTTTGAGGTTTTTGAAGAAAGAAGATTATTGAAGATGGCTGCAAGAAGAGATCCGATTTACAACTTCCAGACCCTGCCTGGATTTCGGTACCGGCTGGTAGTGGTGGCTGAGGAACGGGTAGGGGAGAATTGGGTCGTTCGTTCCCAGAACGACCTGAGTACCTTCTCCCCTTTCGACCGCAATGGGGCCCGTGAGATCATCGACCGGGTGCGGCAAGAGTATGAAGGGAGGGGCCGCCGCCGCACCGCTCGGATGTCTACGGCTACAAGACCACGCCGACGGGCCCCACAGCCACCATCACCACCCCCACCTTACTCCCCGTCGACACCTACATTGCCACCACCAGCGATCCCATCGGCACCGGAGGAATACAGCCCGGTGCCGATGAGCGAGTCGCCAAAGTCGCCGGTGGAGTATTCACCGAGGTCACCGTCCCCGGCACCACCTCCAAGCCCAGCCCAGAGTCCAGCGCAGTTGGTCCCAGACACGCCGCCACCATCACCGCCAAGACCAACAGTCCCTGCAAGACCCCCCCCCCCCCACCTACCATCCGGTCTGTAGGGAGGACTCCGCCACCGAGACCAGCCCACGCACCTGTGGCAAGTCATCCCCCGAGGAACCACCCTATGACTGTCCCTGGCTGGGCAGATAGGGCGGTTCCTATCTGGTTTAAGTGCCCTGTCTGCTGGCAAGACAGGGTACACTCCGGTATTACGTGTGGGGGATGTGGGCAGCGCCCAGCTTGCTGCATGTGTGTGGAGCGTATAGAAGAGAGGAGACAGACCCGGGGACGGTGCCCGTTATGCCGGTTTACCAGACCCAGGCAATAAAGAAAAAGTCGGTCCTTAGGACCAAACGACCCTTTTTAGGACCACCCACATGTTACGAAAAGATGCTTTTATGGCAATGATTGAGAAACAAATTAACACCATTGCACTTTATTAACAAATACATGTTTTAATGACAATATACACTTGTTGATCATACCTACAAGCAAAATCATGAATACATTGTCTGTAATGAGTCCAATTTCCTCCCGCTAAGCCACAGTCAATCTTATAAGGGAAGGCTAAAGTCTTGTACGATAATGTGGCCAATTCACGTATACATTGTTGAAACCATAGTTCTCGCTGTTCGGGTGTATCTCGATAGCGGGGAATACGCTGAGTTCCTTTTCCGTAATCCCACTGGGCTAAGAAACAAATCACATCAGGATCGCTAGCATTTAATAAGATGCGTAACGTGCCAGGTATTCCTCGATCGGGTTCTATAGCTAGATTTCTACGACCTAAGGGTCTCCGAGTAGCATACAAGTTGCCCCACGGATATTTGTCAGCAATACTTTGACTTAATCCATGAGGTTTTACCGTTAAACAATTACATTGTTGTACAATACCATCGACTTTCATAGTGAGTAAATCTCCCTGCACATAAGTCACACTCATGCTGTGTTTTTGTTGAGTGTCGTTGCTATAGCTTTCGGTTTTATAAGTCACATTCACACGGTGTGTTTGTTGAGTGTCAATCATGGGGTTTCTTTGATAAGGGTTCACTACCCCATTCAAAGTGGCATTAAAATAGGCTGAAATAGGTTTTTCTCTATCGATCTAACTATCATTGAGGTTTCTACTGCCTCACAGACGTGAGAAATGAATTTTTAAAGAGGCGGAGAAGAAACATCGAGCCTCGACTCGACCTCTTTGACCTTTGATTATTTATATACTATGCGACGTAGCAAAATAAAAATAAGCTTAACGAATTCCGCGCCCTAGAATCTATCAGATTAAATCTACCATGCACAGACATTGAATGTCTAGAAAAAGAAAATGAGAAAGAACTCTCTTCTCGAAAGCACAAATCCGCCATTTTGACGGCCGCCATCTTGGCTTCGTCTCCGAAGCGAGGGATGTTTTCGAGGAGGTCCGCGCTTTCCTGATATATACCGGCGCGCTCGCCAGTTTGCTTCACTGGTGATCCAGCACTGTTGTAGAAGATTTTAAGATTTAAGAAGAAAGAAGAATTGAAGATGAGCCGAGTACCGAGTCCACCCATCACGAACCACAACGTGGTCCCAGAACATCTTAGGGAAGACTGGGATGCAGAACTTCGCCTGGTGGAGCGACCCCCGGGGCGCATTGTGATCCGGCCAGATGGAGAGTTTGAGTGGCACTTCTTCTATGAAGGAGTGCCAGATGCCCCCAAGAAGCCATTGAAGAGGCGCCACCGAAACAAGAAGGCAAAGAAATAAGGGGTTTACCCCTTACACCCCCCGGCCCTTTTCAAGGCCACCCACATCTTATGAAAAGAGGCTGTATATGACAATGCTTGAGAGAAACAAAAACTAACACCAATTGGACTTTTATTTTTTATTAAGAAACTCGCTAAAGTTACACAGTGTTGACAGTTAATAACTTTCCGTGTTCTTCATACTCCCCCGTCATGTAACGTAGTCTTTCGGATGCGAGACTATTCTCATATGCTTTCCAACAACATAGGGGATGAACGAAATACCTCATGTTACGCTTCGTTCTCCAGCGTTTCATTTGAATCAATCCTTTTAACGTTTGTTGATCTCGGGTCATGATCAAATACTGGTATTCACCCTGAACGATTTTAACGATATCCTCTGGTCCTGCATTGTCTAAGATAAAAGTCCATGCCATACTTTGAGGAGTTTCTCTCACTAGTTTGACTCTTCTATAAACTGGCACGTATTCCATCTTTTGGCAGACTGATTTTTTATTGTGGCAAACCTGTCTTATATACCTACACACAACACAGTTTTGTTTAAAAAATTTTATTTTGTAAACATTTGAACAATTACATCAGTGACAAGTTAATACCATGACATTGACAACTTTGTCCTTTATGGGTTCTAGGTTTACGAAATGTCTCTTTAAACCATTGGGCTACATAACGATCTCGTTGTAACGCCGTGCCTTTCCAAGGAAGTAACCAATCTTAAACCGTTTTTCTTTTACGATGGCGTTGATGTAGATAATACACACAATATTGTCCACAGCCATCCGTGTTCAAAGCTTGATAACAATTCGTGTTATGAATCCAAGTGTCTCCGTAGCGTCGCATAAACTCTTTGATTTCTTGATGCATCGGGGGTAATCCGTAAGAATCAAAATATTCTATGATGGGACTGTTCAAATAAAAACACACCCAATGGGCTCCGGGGCGATGATGAGGGTCTGTATTGATCACGATCGCTTTTTGGTGGGGTAAGATCTCCGGTAATACATCTCTAGGATACACACCTCCAAACGCAGGACCTAAATCTCGAGATAAGACGTCTCTCAATTGATACGTGTCCATCTTCAGTAATCGATGCTGACTTCTCGTTGTTTGTTGATTTCTAGCAAATTGTCAAAGACGGCATACACCACGCAGTTTAAGGTCGTCGCTATGCTGTCGGCAAATTGAACTTCTACTCTCAGGTTCCCCGTCTGTATGAGATGAAATTTATCCGTCTGAGCTTCTTGATCTTTGGTGAAATCCATACACCATAGGGTGTAACCGTTTTTATACTCTTCCAGAGTAATGTCGGGAGCCCAATCTTGTCCTAATTTTCCCAATCCTTTGTACAGACTTAAATACGATCTCAGATACTGATCGGCCGTGAAATTAGGTTCCAGGGGACGAGTTTCCATCATGTCTCCATTGATACTGACTTCTAATTTTTTGATTTTCTGATTTTGGAAATTAAACGGATTTTTAGCATCATCGCCATTAAAGGCGACGTTTTCCACAAACCCCAAGAGGATGAGTTTGGGCATCTGTCCTTGGAATAGGTGATCGGTGATTTTCGATTGGGTCCCGGTGGGGATCGTGAACGTTTTCACTTCCACTCTTCTCAATGGGTATTTAGCTGTTTGAGTACTCAGCTGTTGATTGATCAGATTGATGATCGCTGGAGTCGGTTTGACTTTTCTCACCCACAAGATCATACTTTGAATGACTACTTTCCCCACTACTACCGACATCGGTCATCATGTAGAATTGGGGTCTGGCACGATTGAATCGGAGACGTACGTCTACTCCGTTCGGCAGACATTTTTCTTGCTGAAACAAATCCAGATGTAAACGATCCATCAAGACAATTTCCTTACTGTTATTTATTTTGTGGTGACGTTTTCTCAACCCCACATTCTGAGAATCGTCGGGATATATTGGGGTGGGTAGCATTGCATTGATGGTGACTTTATCACCAACTACGTTAAATTCCTTTGGAGGTTGAACCAGACCAGAATACTCTCGATCCTCCATTTGACCGGCGGTATCTTTTTCCCACAAGGTACAGGCTCTCATCTGAGTTTTCAGAGTTTTGGGGGCATAAGACAGTAATTTCTCCAAGTAGGCTTTGTAGGGATAAGTATCCGTTCCTGGGGTAATTACTTTACCATTGAGACTCACATCGATTTCACTGAATAAGGAATGTAAGATGTTATTGACCGGGGTAGAAGTAGAACCCGCTCCCGTGAGAGCCGTCTCGTCTGCTTTGGTGAATTTACAGACCATCTGGAGATACGATTGAGATAAATGCAGATATTCATCTCCTTGACCTTTGATTTCGAATTCAATGGGAGCCGTATCCGAATTTAACGTACTAGAAATCGGATAATATTCCATCCATTTAGAGTCTTCTAAAGTGATGTTTGTCGGGGGAACTTTAAACAGTTCCAAACTGTCGGTCCCACACGCGCAGGATTCTCTGTGCATCATTTTTGAACGATGTGTTACTGATCGTTGTTAGGAATCAAATGGGTTCACCCCTCCCTCACATCTCCTTTTTATAGGTTCAGTCGAAAATGTCGAGAGATCGTTTCTTCTTACCCCGGACCGGTGCATGGGGCTTTCTTTTACGCGGTCCTCCTAAGAGACGTTGTTGAGAGGGGGTCTTGGACTGCCTCTTACGATGCCCTCGTGCACCAGCCTGTCTTTTACGGGGTCCCCCTCTTGCTAAGAGACGATGTTTGGCCATACCGGCTGTATTCTTAGCGGCTCGTATACCATGTGTCTTCAGAGCGTCTTTGAGAGATCTCTTATTTTCTAAAACATCTAACCCCGTCTTTGCGGCGGCCGTCAAAGCTTGTTTAGCTCCCGTTTTGAGTAAATCGGTAAAAAAGCATTTTCCTTTCTGTTTTCTTCTTTTCTTTCTCCTCATAGTGGTTGCTAACGCCTGCCTTCCGTGAGTTCTGAGCGCTTGTTTGAGAGATCGTTTATTTTCTAAGACATCTAACCCCGTCTGGTACCCGGCTTTCATGGATTGTCGTGCTCCTCGTTTCACCATCCCCGCTAAAACACTGTCCCCTTGACGGGATCTTAATTTTTGTTGAATTCTCGGCATGGCCATACGACCCGTATTTTTGATGGCTTGTACTCCGTGTGTCTTGATGGCATCTTTGAGAGACCGTTTATTTTCTAAGACATCTAACCCCGTTTTAGCGACTGCTGATAAAGCACCTTTAGCTCCCGATTTGAGCAAATCGGTGAATAAACCTTTTCCCCATTGCGTGGGGTTAGCCTTTTTGAGGAAATCGCTGAAACCTTTTCCCCCTTGTGGTGGCGGTTTAACATCGGGCATCATGTGAAATCCTCCGATGAGTTTACCGGCCGTGTTAATAAAACCACGAGCCAAATTCCTCGTCCAATCTCCTAGTCCATCGCCTGTTTGTGGTGCGGGGCTCCCTCCCAGTAACCCCCCAACGTCCTGACCGATCACGGGAGCCGCTAGTTTACCGACTGTTTTTAAGAGACTACCCCACCCGTGACCCCGCTGGTGTAATAAACCTCGTTGATACTGCATCTTTGTCGAGACTTACCCCTTTTAGGGTCTTACCCGCTTTTTATACTTTTTGCTACCCCTCTTTTTTCTTTTCATGCCTTTGCCCCCTTGGATGGCGCCGGCTATGGCAGTAGCCAGCATGGGAAGGAGAATGGTGAATATTCCGTGTCCTTTCTGTCGTCTGACTCCGCGATGATACTTCATCGTCACACGACTTTTCTCTTCAATACACTTTTCGGAAATGAAGTTTCACGATCGTTCTTCCATTTAAAAAGGGCATGGGGGTCCCCAGAGAGGTCATGATGTGAATATCGATGGTATCGAAATGTTTTTTACTCAGTTTCAAATATTCTGCTCGGATAGGTTCCCATTTGGCTTGTTGTCTATCATCTTGATGAAAGGTACAAGGAACCACTCTTAATAATTTCAATTCGTTGGACCCCACCACCTGCGGATCCACCACATCGCAATACACGTACATGGATTTCAGATTTTCGTACAAATCCATGGTATGGTTAGCTAAGTAAGTCACGTTCAACCACGTAGTCATGGGTTCATTGGGAATGATGAGTTTCTCACTCCCTATTCCGAGTTTGTAAGCTAAACCAGTGGGAAAATGGATGGCTAAGGCTGTTTTTTTTAAGTAAACTACCATGAAACTGATACATGACTCGATCATATTTCTCGAAGTACACTAATTTCATAGAATTCTCTTCTCGCGGATCGCCGAGTGTTTTCCATATCTTTTTGAATGTTCTGTGCAAGGCTCCATTGATTTCATCGATTAAAGCCGTGGAATGAATGTAAGCCCCGGGTCTACAGTGAATTCGGTAAATAGTCATCATAGCATTGAGTGGAATGACATCCGCCCAATGCGTATGGGTCCAATCAACCACTACACCACAACGATTTAAAGGGATCAAGTTTTTTTTTTATCAGTGCAAATCGCCCCCATTTAAACGTATCTGGATTTTTAACATGATTGGCGTAAGCTGAAGGGATAAGGATGTCAAAATAAGCCTCTTCCTCTGTAATGTTTTTCAAGGCATTGGTATACATCATTTCGGTTAGCCCTACTTCCCATTCTCCGTCCGTTAAATCCAGGGTTTGTGGTAATAAGGTTTTAAATTGAGCAGTCGTATTATTTGAAAAAGCTTCCATAGATCCGTCACTGAGGAGAGTCATGTAAAACCCTTCTCGGTGAGCCATGATGATTCAAATGATGACCATGTCTCCATTCCTTCTCTATTTATACTCATAACACAATGAACATTTTCATATTTTATTGAACATACAACATAATGTTAATACACAATTTACATGTCATTCTTCTTGATCGCGTCCACCACCGCAAGTCAACGATTGTAGAAAGGAGTCTTCCATCTCTAGTGTTCATCTCTCGACTAAACGGCGGCGCATCATCAGATAGTGTCGGGTTCCCCAGCAATCGGCCACATCATACCCCTCCTGTAATCTGTCTTTGAAATGTCTGAGACAGTCCTTGGAATTGTCAAACCAAGGACTCTCAATCAATGTCCATTCCGATTCGTGTTGTCGTCCGAAACATCCCCAATGGGCTTTCACTTTCCAACGAAAATCTTGATACTTGGTCTTCATGATAAAGGCTGACCATCCATGAGGTATCAGTATACGTTTGTACAAGTACACAGGTTGATCTAACACTTTGTGTTGTTTACAATGTCTCAAATACATCTTATCCGCAAACCATGCCGTTTTCTTTCCCTCTTGTTTCCATGCGTATTGTGTGTTAGCCATGGTGAACTGGTGAATCTGAAGAAGATCGTTCCTGTTTTATACTTGGGTTCGCTAACGTCATTTGTGGACTAGGTATGACGTATCCTACGAGAGAACTTAATGTGACCATCCAAAAATCACGATTGGAATCGCCCAAGGCTAACATCAGGACCGACGTAATAATGATTGTTAAACACAGGAATAATTGTGCAAAATACATAATTTCTGCTCGAGGGACTTTTTCACCCAAGAATTTCCATTGGACGGTCATGGCAGAATGAGATTCGCTTGCGGAATCCATGAGTCAAAACTAAAGGGGTATCCTTTCCAACGCACTTTGACTTCTGAAATGACTTTTTTCCCCACGCGGTGCTTTTTATACCCTAAGATCTCCTCCACTTCGTAGACATCGTCTTTTTTTAATTACTGCTTGTAATTCTTTATCGTAAAACGTTCCTTCTAATTCTTCTCCATGGTCGTCTTTAATTCGATATACGTTGCGTTCTGGAACTTTTCTGGAGATGGTAAACAATTCTGTCGTCCAATTCGGTAAATAGCCTTTTTCAAATGTACGTTTCGCTTTACTGATCCGTATACGATCTCCCGCTTGTAATGAAGAGGTCGATGATAGTCTCTGTTTTCCGTACAAGGTTTTCCATACTTTCAAGACGTTCTTGGCATCACAAGACTGTTAAGGGCTCCTATAGAAATAATACGCAATAAATATGCATTAAAATGCCCACATATATACCGCCGCTGTGTTAAACTAACAATACTACACAGTTTTCCCTGTATATGCGATGATGATCCTACAAGATCTCCGGTGTGCAACTGCATATAACTTTATGCATTATCACGTGTCTGTCACGTGACATTGGTATTTATATACACTTTATTGAGTCAAACAATATATCGGGTTTTAGAACGGCATAACCCACACCTAGGTTCAAGTTTTTTGCTTCTGTAAATGCATTAATATATACTGAATATGAAAATCATTGCTGCTTCGTTCGGATGAAGTTTACTTTACACATAATTCACGAAAAAGTATTGTATTTACACCTGTCCGATGACATGCCTTACACATCGGTACTGAATTCCAATAAATCCGGCGAACTGAATGATCCAGCATCAGTTTTCAATTTTATCTAACCCTCCGTAAACTGTTTGCGAAGTATCAAATCAATCCATGCAGGTTATGCCCTTCTAAAACGTGCAGAAGTGGAGTCGTTCAAATTTTCCTTAACTTTACCCCATTTTCAAACGCAGCAGCGATTCAGATATTACCACGGGCACATAACTCTTTTATTTACTAAGGGCGGGTAATTTCAAAAGAATTTCGAATAACGCATTTACTATTTGCTTATTCCACCCCATGACAAACATCATGCCATTTTTTTTTATTAAAATAGACCCTTTTTCTTTTTCAGATAATGACTTGCCATATTTGAGCGGATACGACAGAAAACGGGAGCTAACTGGCTCTTGCCCGAGTCATGGATCACATACTTCGTATTACTCGTATTTTGATACAGGAGACATTTTTTTTTAATTCAACTTCATATTTTGTACCTTTTAAACCAAATTTTTCAATAAATGATGGACACATTTTATTTTACATGTTTCTTTTTTCAATACAGTTGATCTAAATGCAAAAGAAAGCATATTGCGGCCTGACTACCCCCCCCCCCCCCCAACCACATCATTTTCACTTTGAAACGACTCTCAACTTTCATTGATAAATAACAAGACACATTTGTCAAAGTTTCATTTTTAATGAATTGAAAAGAGCAATTTAATGGAATTTGTAAGAAACGCACATATCTACAGAGTAAAATTGGAATTTAATCTCTAAGCAAAATTGCGCCAAATTGAATTACTAAACAACTGACTGAAACAAGATTGTAAATGCATGACATCATCAAGAAGAGCCAATAAAATGATTTTCAAGCAATTGAATTTGGTACTGAATAGTTTATAAGTACATATTTTCAATATGAGCCAAATGGTAAAATCATAAACCATAGATAAAATTCAAAATAAAGTGTAAATATGACTTTTAAATGCAAGGTGAAGATTAAATAAAAAGGATGGGTGTTGTAATACAAATAATAAAAATTTTAAAAAATTATCTGAAAGTTCAGAATTTATTTAGAGATTAATTTCCATGATGGCAGAATAACCTTCAAAAAATGTGCCAGTTATATACATCATAGAAACACCATGAATTTCTGTAATTATGCAAAAATTATCATTGCAAGAAACTCCAAAGACCCACATTCATCAAATACGACAGGAAAAACAGGACAACAACAGCTAAGTAAATTCAGCAACACCGTGCCAGTGGCTAAGAGGTATGAATTTTACCAAAATGTCATGCAGAAATACCCCAAAATGTATTTACCATTCACATCATTTTCCACAAATCTGCCACGATTACAAAAGTATATAACAAATGCTAAATATTGGAAACAAGGAAACAGAAATGGGGAAAAAAGCCAATTTATTCAAACTTTCAGCTTACAATCTTGGTTGAAATTACCAGAAAGAGAAAAACAAATGCATACTTTGAAAAACTGTGTTAAGTTTGAGGCCAAAAATCCAGAAGTTGCATCCATGCATGTGTCTGTAAGTGAAAGTACAAAAAATATTATTGCTAAAACAAATGACCTGGCGCAAGAAATAAAAATGTTGCATTCAGATAGAATGGTTGATGGAGCAGAACAGTTAGTGAAAATAATTGAACCAATTATGGAGAACACTTTTCAAAAAAGCCTGAAAAACACAGTAACATCGAAGTACAATTTAACAGAAAAATTGTCAAGCGACAAAAAGCAAAAGCAAAAAATAAAATCAACAAGGGAGAACAGCGAGAAGATTTCAAGACTAATATCCAACAACAACAATGAGGTCACGTCATTCCTTGCATTTAGGAATTCATACAACAAGAGAGATCGGGAACGAATGGATATTTACTTCGAGACCACAGAAGCTGCTCAAATCAGAAGCACCTCCAAAATAAAAAATCTGAAAGCCGGAGTCCATAAGCCAAAAAAGCATATTGGAAACCTGGAAAACTACCTCTTTAAAAGAGATGAATTCAAGAAGTTTATGACAGCACTTCCGTCAGGATCAAAGGTAAACTGGAGAAATTTGGGGATCAAGTTTGACGTTAGAAACAAATCCGGAGCATGGCCCAGCAATGCAGGTCAGGTGTTAATGGAGGCTGCAAAGTCCATTGGAATAAACATCACAATGTTCAACACTGAGAAAAGAGTAAGTGGCAGAGATTACATCCAGAGAGTGAGACGTGCCCGCCATAAACTGTTGTATAAAAAGTTATCCATTCCTGCATCACAACCTACACGGAAACTTCACACTGAGATTCGCAGACGATTAAACAACAAGGATATTTATGTAGGAGAGAAAATTGCCCCTAAAACATACAGAAGGAACAGAATCACATCAACTGGCGTACTTCAGGAAACTGATGTGGTGGTGTACGGAAGAAAGATTCCCCTTGAAAGGATCCGTCGCCAATTGAATATTGACCAAGGCTCTTATCTGAGATGGAAGAAGGAAGATTATGAAAACATTTCATCAGAAGAAGTACACGACAGACTACGTAACCTGAAGATTGATGTGCCCAGTGAACCAACATCTGCGCTGGATGAACTGATGAAAGTGGAGCACACACGAAATCTAAAGATCTGGCATGATCATTCAGATATACTGAACCACAGCTATGTCAGCTTTATGATATCTGCGCTGTATGATCCTGCAATCTTCCTGACAGATGAGGAATTCCAACAGAAGTACCCCGACAACCCTCCAGTTGATGTTCAGTCTGTAGTGGAGAAGCCATACTTGTATATCTTGGGGCAGTCCAAATCCAGTGATGTTGACCAACTTTCCTACACATCAACCAGACTAGAAGACATCAACTCCATCCACCTTCCCACTTATCATCAGGGCACTGCAATTCATGATGTTCTTCGTGTATTCAGTGGTGATGGCCCTGCCAGACAGTTTGAGGCTGGACATCAACGCGGAGGTCACTATAGCTGTCTCTGTGGTATTTCTGTTAGAGAACACCCCAACTTAGAGTGTGCCTTCCAATTCACACCTCTAACACTTGGTAGGAGAATGGAGATCTTCAGAGCTGGAGCTCATTGGAAGGATTTTTCAAACACCAACATAAATCCTCTCACTCATCTGAAAAAAGAAGAACTCATTGATGAACTGGAGGCCAGGGGTTTGGACACCTTTAGGAAAGCTGTAGGAGAAATGAGGGAAGAACTAGCAACAGCTCTGCATGGAATCCAGAGACCTCCACCACTCTTAAGCAGTGACATTCATTCTCTTTCTTTGTCTAAGTATGAGATACCACCATGTGAACCGTTACACGACCTGACAAACATTGTTCAAAACTTGATAACTGAGCTTCCATCACACATTAAGGACAAAGTGGTTGAAAATGAATTTCAGAAGTTTGCTAATGCTACTATAGGCGACAAAAATCAACTAAAAGGATCTGATGCCAGACTTTTTGCTGTTAAACTTACCAAATTTGCTCATCAAAAATTCACAGCAAACTCCATTTCTAAAGACATCTTCCTTCTCTGCAATTCTTTAGTTGAAATCATATCAATATGCTACAGCCACTACAAAGAAAGATCTCCAAAATCAATCCTCAGATTATACAATCAATGCTTTCTCTTCAGCACTCTATGCAAAACAGTCATCGGCAATCCCAATAAGGTAACCCTCCAGAAATTCTATGGATGTCATTTTCATTGTTTAACTGTCCATGCTCCTCAGATATTCCGAATCTTTTGCCTGAGATCTCTCATCCCAGAACAGCAAGAACGCTCCTTCGGAGACATGAGAAGAATTTCTCTCAACACCTCCAACCGACAATGTGGGAAAATAATAGACAATGCCATTGTGAGGTACAATGCCATTGTGAGGTTCAATGCCCAACAACAACAAAACAGATTCTCTAGCTACAAGAAACAGGAATCAACGATAACACAACAGGCTCGTTTATTCCTGCAGCTGAAAACACTAGATTTCCAGTTGAGATGCTAAGGGCAAGACCATATCTGTTTCAAACACACTGTGAGAGAATTGCCGATTTCCTGCTAGAAGGAGAAAACATCTGGTGGCATTTGGATGGAGATGAGATCGTTTTTCACGACAGTCCTAATCATGGTGGTCCTTATCAACTTAATACTTCATCTCAACATTTCCGTACCGACACCTTTGCTGACACTACCAAACTCCTGGAGAATTCATGGGCAAAATGTGTAGCTGCATTTGGAAAGGGGGACATTCAATTGCCACTGTTGAAACTGAAGACATTTAGTGGGAAGAAGCCAAAAGTGATTAGAAATGAAAGTAAGCACAAATTCAACCTTGAACTAAAACTGAAGTTAACAAATTGAAATAAAAATAATTTAAAACAAAATGATAAAAACAATAGCTATGAATACAAAAATGTTGTCCAATTACAAAAACAAAATGGTGGATACTAAATGTGCATATATATTTTCATCTAGTATTTCACATCTTGTTTATTAATCTCCAGGACTTCTTGAAATATGTCTTGAGGACAACCTCCAGATGAATAAAGATCAGCGCATGGAAGATGAACAGGAAGAGACAGCTTGTCAGTCAGTGCAAACAGTGTCAGGTATAACCTACAATGTTGAACATAAGAATAACCATCCAACAAATATTACATGTAATTGCATTATTCAGTTTAAATTATGTGACAATTCAACAATATAAAATCATATAATCACTATATAGAGACCTTTTAGGCAACATGTGGGCAAATCAGAACATATCTAGATTGCCAACAGTGATGAAAATTAAGAGTTAACTTTAAACGCTTCATTTAAATCCCATTTATAAACAGAACACAACTTATGTTTAATTTACCCAGGACTCCATGGAACCATGAAGATGTTGTTTCCTCCAAGGTTGAAGGCCCACAAAGGATTGCCCTTGACATGCCGTTACGAGGAATTGCTGGTATTAATCTACAATACATCATCGTACATCTTTAAATACATTCAGAAAAATTATAAATGAAGTAATATGAATCTTATAAGAAATCAAAAATTTCAGTCTTGATTATGAATGAGAATACTATATTAATTCTTCCCAGTTTTCAAAATACCTTGCTACTGCAAGTAAATATTCCTACAATAATGTACCTACCCAGTTCTTCACTAATTTCAAAACCTTTTCTCCTCAGATGCCTACATTAATGCCATTTGTGTCGATGGTCAACCAAACTGCCAGGATTCCTGCACGCCCCAGAATCCTGATGGTAAGACTTTCATACTGTAATATCAAATATCCCTACAATGATGTACCTACCCAGTTCTTCCTTCACTAACTAGAAACTATTTCTCCTCAGATGCCTACAGTAATGCCATTTGTGTCAATGGTCAACCAAACTGCCAGGATTCCTGCACGCCCCAGAATCCTGATGGTAAGACTTTCATACTGTGATATCAAATATTCCTACAATAATGTACCTACCCAGTTCTTCCTTCACTAACTAGGAACTATTTCTCCTCAGATGCCTACATTAATACCATTTCTGTCGATGGTCAACCAAACTCCCAGGATTCCTGCACGCCCCAGAATCCTGATGGTAAGACTTTCATACTGTAATATCAAATACTTCTACAATATTGTACCTACCCAGTTCTTCCTTCACTGACTAGGAACTATTTCTCCTCAGATGCCTACATTAATACCATTTGTGTCAATGGTCAACCAAACTGCCAGAATTTCTGCATGCCCCAGAATCCTGATGGTAAGACTTTCATACTGTAATATCAAATATTCCTACAATAATGTACCTACCCAGTTTTTCCTTCACTGACTAGGAACTATTTCTCCTCAGATGCCTACAGTAATGCCATTTGTGTCAATGGTCAACCAAACTGCCAGGATTCCTGCACGCCCCAGAATCCTGATGGTAAGACTTTCATACTCTGATATCAAATATTCCTACAATAATGTACCTACCCAGTTCTTCCTTCACTAACTAGGAACTATTTCTCCTCAGATGCCTACATTAATACCATTTGTGTCGATGGTCAACCAAACTCCCAGGATTCCTGCACGCCCGGGAATCCTGATGGTAAGACTTTCATACTGTAATATCAAATACTCCTACAATATTGTACCTACCCAGTTCTTCCTTCACTGACTAGGAACTATTTCTCCTCAGATGCCTACATTAATGCCATTTGTGTCAATGGTCAACCAAACTCCCAGGATTCCTGCACGCCCCAGAATCCTGATGGTAAGACTTTCATACTGTGATATCAAATATCCCTACAATAATGTACCTACCCAGTTTTTCCTTCACTGACTAGGAACTCTTTCTCCTCAGATGCCTACATTAATGCAATTTGTGTCAATAGTCAACCAAACTGCCAGGATTCCTGCACTCCCCAGAATCCTGATGGTAAGACTTTCATACTGTAATATCAAATATTCCTACAATAATGTACTTACCCAGTTCTTCTTCACTAATTAGGGAACTTTTTGCCTACAGTAATGCCATTTGTGTTAATGGTCAACCAAACTCCCAGGATTCCTGTGCACTTCACAATCCTGATGGCGAGTCTTTTGTCTTTCATGCTGCAAATAAGTATGTTGTCTAATTATATTATGGAGGAAGTAAAGTTTCTTGACAAGTAATTCTTTTGAGATATATATATATATATCTCATTACTACAGTAACTTGATCTAAAGAGTTGGATCACGTCGAATTGACAGGAGTGGATCATCAGATCATACGAGACGCTTTGCGTCGAGTTTGATCTGATGTTCCGCACCTGTCAACGAGATGTGATCCAACTCTTCAGATTAAATTATTGTAGTAATGATAAATTTATTATATACCCCCTTATACATTTTAAATCCACATTCATAAGATACTAAATGTAATCCAAACAAGAGGTACTGTGAGCAATGCTCACTAAGAATACCCCCCGTTTACCCCAATCTCCCAAAGGGTGTTGTTAATAGGCATAAATTACCTCTTTCCTGAGTGTAAAAATATAGTATGCCTTTGTAGAAGGAAATGGAAGATATAGTCCGAACACAAATCCATGGCATAAACCTATAATTTAGACCTTGAAATCAAAGGTCAAGGTCATAAATGTACATGACACATAGTCTCATGGTGATACACTCATGTGTCAAATATGGTATGCCTATGTCAAAGAACAAAGAATTTATGGCCCGGACACAAATCTGGAGACAGACAGACGGACGGACAGACAGAGTGATTCCTATATACCCCCCAGAACTTTGTTCGGGGGGTATAATTATCAAAAAAACAGACATACTACGAAATTATGTTTTGTGTACGCAGTTTTGTTAATTTAAATATAATTTAATATGTAATCATTTAATATTTATTGTTTTAATGAAATTATGGTGATTTTGATTTCTGCATCAAAGAGACCGGATTTTGACTCTATGTTATGTATTGATACATCATATGAATTTGAAAACAAAATCATGTTTTATTATTCAAACTCGATGTTTTAAAATATTGAATGATATAAATTAAATCAATCTCATAATTCTTTTATTGATGACGGTATCATAGGGAAAACTGTACAGGACACTTTTTCATTAATGCATATTGATAAAATTTTTCATCCAATTTTCCACAACTTGATACCTGCATGATGCATCATGATAAGAATTACAAGATTCATTTCTTAATAAATTATAGTTAAAATAAAAAAAAAAAAATTACCTAAAAAGCCCCAAACCCTCGAGTCTTGCCCCTTGGCCCCACACAAGTGGACTTTAATGCAGTCCCAGACCCCCCAACCTATATAACCCTACCATTTAACAAATTCTGGATCCACCACTGCATTGTTTCTTGGCTAGTTGGATGTCCAGGTTACATGATGCTTGCAGACCATGATAGTTCATGCAGTCATAACATTCACTGGCTGTAACCTGAAATATGCAGAATGATGTTTACAAATATTATCTTATTGATAGAACCACATTCTTATGGAAAATAATTGAATACTCATGTACCGACAAATATGCACATCCACAAATAGTAATGAAGCATTATACAAAGTTTTAGTCTATCGAATAAGGATGAGAAGCCAGGAGCGTTCACAACATGTAGTGATTGACAGACAGAAAGTACAAAACCAATACCCCCCCCCCCCCCCCAAGAGAGAAATAATAAAATCTTACCATGAAATTCAGTTTTCTACTTGTACACATATTCAACAGTGACTATTAGTGTATATAGTTTGCAGATATTTGCTATTTGCACAATCTAACTAAACAGCTAAATTATCAAGTAAACAAGAATTATTGTACACAAAAAATGGTTTTATTATAGCTCATCAACATTCAAATTTATGCTGGCTCTTATAAATAGTTTAGTTAAGTATAGTAAACATTAACCCGATGTCCATGGGCCACATCTTTCACCTAAGTCACCTAAGCTCACATTCAAAGATTTTTCCTATATATTTGTGTGTAAAATTTTGATCCCCTATTATGGCCTCGCTTTACCCTTGGTAAAAAGATTAGATTTGAAAATGTTCAGTTGCGGTAGTGAAAATTAGTTGCTGCAAATTAATTTCATCATTGTTATATTGAAAAAGGTAGAAGCCATGGACAGTGAAAATGAAGGTATAGGGTTTGGGAACTGGAATCATGTACATCTATTTTATTTTGATCTTAAACAGTCCCTTCCATGAACTTTAAAATATATATCTAAATAAGTTAATCAGTATGGTGTTTTGAGTAAAACAGGTCACATTTTCTACCAAAAACTTGTTGGTGTTGCAAATCAAAAGGATCATGCTGCCACTGCTGTTACTCAATGTATTTATGTTCCTATACATCTACTTTTTGACTACAACATTTTCCTTATTTACCATGTTTACCTGTATTTTCAATTGATATTTAAGATATTTTCTTATCTGTATTTTTGTATTTTTCATAGCATTCGAATTAACTGATACATGTACAGCTACCATTTTATTTGTTATATAAATTTTGAAATTGGCAAGAATTAATTAGTGATGGGACATCAGTTAATTTTTATAATTAATCATTGGTTGTTGCTTCCCGTGCAATTTTACCAATTATTTTTCTTATATTAATGATTAAAAAGAATTAATCAACCTAACAAATTATTTCATGGGTTTTTTCTTCATATATATACATATAATATATACAGGGCTCGAAATGAACATATGCTTGTCAGTCTGTGACTGGTTAAAAGTCTGTCGGACTGACATACATTTGTTTTAGTCAGTCCGATGGTACTGGTTAATTTTCTAAAGCATCATTTTGGAAAATATACTTATCAAATTTTATACACACATTTGGCATGATTCGATCTGTAGATATCAGACGAATCTGATTTGTAAATATAAATCCCACATTTAAGTGTTACAATAGTCTGAGGCATATCGAGTTATATATCGATCATTTTAATAACATTAACGAAATATGTTTAATTATTTCTGGGAAAACTCTGTTGGAGTGGTAAATTTTTCTGCGTACTAGTTGAAATTATACTCCATCAGTTCGTCTGAACTGATGACATAAAAAGTTAGCTTCAAGCCCTGTGTGTGTGTATATATATATATATATATACAATAATAATGATACATAGTTAATATGATTCTTTAAAAGTTCATTGCTATATTTGTGCTTAATATACAGGTGACCCATACCGACTTGAACTTCGGTCTCTCAAAATGAAATTTGGGTCCCATAAAACATAATTCATTGGTTTTCACTCTTGATCTCTCGAACTGATGGTAGTGTATACACATCATCACTAAAACATATAATCATTTCTGCTTAGAGCTAACCTGGATAACACTGAATGCCAGGGCTAACTCAGCTGTGTTAATTAGTTGGTTTTATGGGTAACATATCCCATGTGTTTTCTTGTAGGGTGGATAGTTAGTTGCTTCATTGGTTAACTGAACCCTCCTACTGCAACTTGTTTTCCTTACAATTCAAATACAGCCCACTTTATAAGGCTAGAATGAAACAGTAATTTTGAGAATAAAATTTACAAACATGTCAAAGAATATTTGTAATTTACTAGAATGTGTGCTTTGTGCAAGTGACTGAAAATTGTGATGATTGTGGTCTGTGTAATCAGTCACAGCAATTAAAGTCATTATGGACGAGACACGACAAAAATGAAAAAAAAAACATTAAAAAATATTCTTATAAATTTATGCAAGATAACATTCCATGTACCTGAAATATGAACCTTGGACAATGTGTCAAAACAATGCCAGAATGCTGTAAATATGCACTCAGGTTGTTAATAATGGTGATTTCCAGATTTGACTCAAATTTTGATCTCTCGAAGATTTATAAAGGACCCATGAACTTCCGAGTTATGAAGAGTCAAAATCTTCACCAACCGACACCCCCGCACCACTATGTAATATGCCAGAAATTACATGTGCAACCAACACATACAATTATTTACTTGACACAATCCTTACATACTGCGGACACAAATAATTTATGTACATCAGGTGTACTGAATGGAACATGTTATTATATTGTATCCGTATAAGTCATATTTCTGTTGAAATCTGTTTTCTAATGTACACACGTGATTCAGTATTTTGAAAATTAATTTTCGCGTAAATCAACTTAACCAAAAGTACCCCCCCCCCACCCCAAAACCATCAAGCATGAGAGGGGCTGCCATTTTTCTCCAACAATGTACTTTGTAACATTTCTTCAATCATCAATGGGCCTTGGCATATGACTACTTGCGGTAAACGACTGACATAATTTACCAATCTTAATGCAGCAAAATTTCTAAGGATTGTGTTGACTTTTTCATTGCACTACCGTCTCCAAAGCATTGTTTTATAGACAACACCAATTCCATTATCAATTGAGTGTAACAAACAAAAACACCTACAAGTCCAGTTCTAGTTTAAGTCATTACAAAATTGTTTTAGATTGTCAACTAAGTCTGAATAAGTGTAAATGATTGTTTGCAATGCCTAAGGGGACATGTAATCATTTTATTGATAAACCTCTTTCAACAATGTACCAGAATTCAGAACGATGCATATATTGTTCACTCATATAAGCTCTAAACTATATTTTTTTTTGGTAATGGTATTTATATATCCAGTCTTAATTATTTTGAGACATATATATTATTACTACAGTAACTTGATCCGAAGAGTCGGATCACGTCGAGTTGACAGGCGCGGATCATCAGATCACACGAGACACGAAGCGTCGAGTTTGATCTGATGATCCGCGCCTGTCAACGAGACATAATCCAACTCTTCGGATCAAGTTACTGTAGTAATGATAAATTTATTATATACCCCCTTCTACCTTTTAAATCCACATTTATACGATAATAAATGTAATCCAAATTATCAAAAACACAGACATACCATGAAATTATGTTTTGTGTATGCAGTTCTGTTTTGTGACGCGGTCAATATTTTCCACAAATAACGTTGCATTAATGCATTGTGACGGCATCAGTTTCAGAGGATACTGATACGGAATCAGAAAACCACAGTGTGGTGATCCGGAAAACCAGATCACACACTGTGGAATCCACAGTATCAACGAACGATACATTGATGGGTATATAATAAATTTATATATAAAGAATGGAACCCATATGCTTTTAAAATCAATCATTTCATAGCAAATACACATTATTCTATTTGCTATTAAATAAAAGGGTGTCGTGTGGCTAATTTAAACCCCCCTATAGCCTTGTTTAAATATAGAATAGAGCGGGTCAATTCATGACGAGCCTCTGGAGGTCGTAAGTTTTTTTATTTTCACTTTTAAATACATGAAAATCCTAAAATAAGTTATAGAATAAGAATAAATATAAAATATTGCAGTGAATGTTAAATATCTTGACGGAAAATGAAAACATTTCACAACCATATTCAACAACATTAAAACCCATGACAGTCCATGCTCTCCGATTCAGAAACTGACGATGGATCAACGCATGCCATGTGCTCACGATAACTTTCGGTAGGTCGAAGCTTTTGTATACATTGAAAAGACAGAAATACAAAGAATATAATATCAAAAGGGCATAATGGAGTAAAATGACATATAAACATACCCTTTTTGTCGAATGACAATCATGACACATTGCTGTAGCCGTAAACTTTGCAATAACACCAAGTGGCCAATGCATCCATCTTCTTCGACATTGTGTCGTGACAAGCTCGCATGAGACGCCGATTTCGAGGTGCGCATGCGTGGACTTCAACCGGGTGGAATGAATGACAAGGCCGTTTTAAT
Source organism: Ostrea edulis (assembly GCF_947568905.1). Taxonomy (NCBI): domain Eukaryota; kingdom Metazoa; phylum Mollusca; class Bivalvia; order Ostreida; family Ostreidae; genus Ostrea; species Ostrea edulis. The sequence goes on from NC_079169.1 coordinate 11,921,657, forward strand.
GTTTATGTAGATTAATTATTTGATATACGAGCTTCAATATTATTTATTACATAATTGCATCATATAACAATAAAATTGTTCGTAAATTTTAACAACATCATCTCTTATTATGGAATATTTGTTACCAGACGTCAGAAATAAATCTGATTGTGACGTCATATTACCTATTTTCGCGGATTTTTCACTCTCATACTATCTAGACCTGCCTTAACAGTGCTGCGATTGACTTGAGCAGGAGCTCTCTGAATACTGCGATGATACGTATGATTGTAACCGTGTACCAGATCGGGTAAGACATCCCCATACCGTCGTGTTTTATGACGTGTAAAATATCGCCACATACGTGCTTTCAGGGTGCGTTGAAAACGCTCCACGATACTGGCTTTGGTTTCGGCATTACGCGTCGTAAAGAAATGAATGGATTTGAAGGCTTGCAGAAATTCTTTATTTGTGAATTCTCTCCCTTGATCCGATTGAATGCGAACGGGGCGACGTCCGTCTCGAAATATCCATTTGAGGCCTCGTATCATTTCTTTCCCCGTTTTCTGTTTTAAAGGCACCACCCACGCATATTTCGACAACATGTCAATCGCACACAATAAAAACGTATACCCATCATTGTATTTTTTCAAGTTCGAGACGTCGGCTAAATCTAACTGCCATTGTTCGTCTATATCCGTCACTCGCGTCTGTTGTCTTTTAAATTTCCGACGTATGGGCTTATGTAGGGTATACGTATCCTGTTCTTTGAACCATTCTCGAATTTGAGCAAGAGTAATCTTATGACCTAATTTACGCACTTGACGGTATAAAGCCTGTACTCCTCCATACCCTGTCTTAGGGTCGTAATAAAGTTGCTGCAAGATCTGATTCGTAGATTTTTTCATGGTAGGGTTAACCATTTTCCAATTTCACGTGATGTCTTTTTACCAGCCTCCCTGATATTTTTAGGGGTCATCATTCGTCTGGGAGTTTCAAAGAAAGATTGGTCAAAACCCGAGATTTCTTGAAATCCGCTCTCATCTTCATCTATAGGTTTAGGAGTACTGATTTTTCCGGGCTTGTCCATCGCTTTTATAACATCACGATTGGTCACATATCCTTTAGGGGCATTCGTTTCTTTTAAAGCTTGGGCAAATTGCTGTAACCCTGCAGAGGGTTCACGATGTTTCAAAGGTTTTTGTCTCTGGGACTCGCTGATTAAATCCACGATATTGGAATCGGGGACCTTATGTCCTCTATAACTGATTTCTCCTTCTTTACTCCAAGTTAAGACTTTGGATTTCTAGAGATGATCGAGTAATAAACCCGCTTTCTTTTGACCCGGTTTACTGACACTTTTGATAATATGATCTTCTAATGCATTGGTATCTGCGGCTGTGGCACCCCCCGGAGTTGGTATTCCCACAGGCGGTGTCGGTGGTAAAGGTTTAGACGGAGTCTGTTGTCGTGCTTGTTGTAAATATTGTCGATATCGATGAAGTTGATGGCCATACAAAGCTACTTTTTCCCCCTCGGTTAAATCATCTCGATGTTCGATGTCATCTAATTCACTGCGTAACCCCACGGTCGATTGAAATTCGGGAGGTTTGGGTAATTTTCCCTTCAACTCATTCAGCATGGCTTCGGGTACTAATACCATTTTACGACTCATCTTCTATTGGGATATTTGCAAATTTTGTTAATTCCACAAACGAATGAAGCCAAGCCCCCTTTCTGATTGAGTAACGCTCGTCGTTTTTTCACGGGTTGCGGCTGCACCATGCGTCTTAAGATGTGCTTCTTAGGACCAAGTTGTCGCTTCTGAGCGGGAGTGAGAGGAATCACCCCTTTTGATATATTGTACACGATCTCACAAATCTTTAGAATGCAGTCATTGGAACAATATTTGATGACTTCTCTCTTTAATTTGGAGGAATAATGAGGAGCCGCTAAGGTTTGCAAGAGGGGTAAATCAGGTCTTAATCGGGATTCACACTTCTTCGTATCAGCCATAGTGTAGCCATGAAGGTCTGTGCACATTCCTCCTGCTTTTTATAGTGTTACGCGCTCGGGTGTTGGGGATTGAAACGCCCGTGATGAACGGTCTCCTCGTGACGATCGCGACTACTTTTCAAATTGTATTGCAGAGGACAATATCGACATTTGTATTTCTGCTTAGGGGTCGATGTGCTTAAGGGAGTAAAATGTGCCATACCCCCAAAGGCTTGACCAAAACTGGGTAAGGCTGTATCGGTCGTTCTGGAAGTTCCTATGGGTCCTCGCATGGCTCGTTCCATTTTCTTTTCAGCTAATCCTTGTTTCAGTTCTGCTAAAGTCTTCGTTTTCCTGGGCGGCGGATTTTGAGGTGTCATATATTTCGAAAAAGGGATTTTCACGATGAGTTTAGGGGTCTTCTTCTTCTTAGGAAATTTAGCCATGCGCAAGAGATAAGGAGCCAGGACACTGGTTTTAGGTTTGAGGGTCTTCCGGTGAATGATGAGTTTAGGAACTTTCTTTTTTCTTTTCTTAGCTAAGGCTAAAAGGGAAGGGGGTAACACACGTGTTTTCTTTTGCTTCGCTACTCTCGCCACACTACGGGGACGTCTTTTACGTTTTTGCCCCGTTTCCCATTTGAACAAATGACGAATGATGGTCCCTCCTAAGAATCCGGCTCCACCCCGTTTCAAAATGGCTTTTTCACGATCTTCCTCATTCGCATTCTTATTGGCAATGACATTCAAGTCATGACGATGTGTTTGAATGAAACGCCCCGTGAGTTTATTCACGGGTAAGACTCCTCGTAATAAATTTTTAGCGCCCATGGCAAACCAGTTGAGTAAGGCTTTACGTCCTAATTCAATGAGATGGGCTCGTTGAACGGGATCCCGTTCCCGCTGTAAACGTCGTAACGTTTTCACTAATTTACTCTTGGCTGTAGGTCTACCCATGATGAAAGGTGTTTGAGAAATGAAATGAATAGTCATTCATAATGATATTTATACTCTCGGTGGCATGTGCACCGCTAAGGTAGAAAAGAGTTGACTTCTTAATCTTATATCCTCGGGTGTCTGAGGACTTAAATCGACCAATAAATACCCGTGAGGAATACTGGTGGCTTCATCATACGCAGGTAATAAATGAGGCATTTGTAATTGGCGACTTAATACCCCAATCTGAGATTTATCTCTAGGATTTTTAAACAACACGAGATAGTGGGCATTCAGACTGATAGTACGATGTTGCACGGCCCGATCAAATAGATTTTGCGTGATATATATAACACTGGTATTACGATGATGCGCTTTGCGCGTAAACCAATCTACAATAGATTCTATGGCTTTACCCCCCATCATATCATCAAAAATGAGTAAATGCCGAGTACTGAGATCGGCGACTAATTTCTCATCGTCTTGAGGAATGTTGTGAACGAATGTTACAGATTTTTGTAATGATTCGTAAGCCGGTTGCCATTTTCGATAACACCATACTATTTTTTCTGGGGGTGGTGATATCCACTGTGTATTTTGTACCAGTTGCTTCACAAATTCCGTTTTACCCGATTTAGAGGGACCCGCCACCACCATAGTAAATTCATGTTTCAATTGAAACGGAGCCAGTGTCTCGTAGGCATACATCTTGATAAATGACACAAGTTCAAGGAATCATACATATTTATTAACAAGTAAAAATACGAACCGTTTCTATAAAAGAATCTCTACAAATAGGACATGTTCTAAGTCCTGCAGCACACATAGCACAAGTACATAAATGACCACAAGGTAAAAAAGCAATTCTCAAGTCTCGTTCTAAACAAATGTGACATTTCTGGGTACACAATGGATTCCCTGCCGCGTCTAAGGGCAAATCTCCCCAATCGTGATCACTGTCTTTAGCGCGGGCATAGGCATTGAAGGCTTGTCGTACCCATTTGACACTTTTATTGCACAACACGTAAGCACAATGAGGGTTCCAATAGGCATGTTCTATCCAAGGATCGTCCCCGGGTTCTCAATGTTTGAGAGACAATGTGCAATGAAAACAACGCACATTATCATCCATTCCTTTGTAAAAGAATCCGGCTTCTGCAATGTTAGGTAATAAGTTCAACAGAATATCGGGGGCATGTTGAAAAGATGCTAGACGAGTCGATAATTCATCATAGGAAGGCACTGAAGGATTCTGTAGTGATCCACATTTACTCATTTTGCAGACTGATGTTTTTCTCAAGACGCGTTTCCTTTTTATACCTAATACCCATAAGGAAGCGTGTTATAATGATGAACCCGCTGGCGTTTATCATACACCATGCGATATTTTTTCACTAAGGGAAGGGTGCGAACATCGTGCTGGCGCGTTCTCTGAATGAAGTGAGGATAACGCACATTGACTTCTTCTTCTTCTCCTTTTAACATTTTTTCTAAGGTAGCGAGCGAGACGATCCTTGAAGCCCGATAATTCAGAGTCAAACCTTTGACTTTGCACACAGATTTGCCTCCTTCGGTCTCGTATGCATAATTTTTAGGCCCTCCCGACATGTACTTGATGATACGATCTCCACTCAATTCATCGGTCCACCCACCTAAACTGTTGACAATGGTAGGGTTAAATTGGGTCTCGTCATGTTGATAGATAATACTATCCGTATCAAAGTAGAGGACGCGTTCCCCCAAAGGTTCTAACGTCTCGTACAAATGTAAACGAGCATGCACTGTGGTAAAACAAGCCAGCACTACGTTTCCAAAAGGACAGTCTTCCAGGAATTCTTCTTTTTCTTGATAATTGATTAGCATCATGTCAGTTTCCGGATGATCTCGATTTTCTAGGAGCTCGATTCCTTTGATTTCTAAAGTAGCATCTTCTATTTTTTGTTGTAATTCTTCTTCTTCGGTCAGATACTGGGTTTTCGGTAATTGTAGTCTTTGAGCAAATTTTCCCCATAGATAATTTAAAAAGAGTTTGGCAATGGTTCTTCGGACAGGGTTTTTCTCGATATCTAAAAGATTCATAAAGATACCTTCTCGTCGTCGGATCTCATCGATGTAACTTTGTTTCTGTTCGCTCGTTTGACAATGATCGGGGAATCCGGAAGCTTCTTGTTTAATTTTTAAAAAAGTATCGATGTAAGATCGAAACAAGTCCTGACTGGAGTTTTCAAAATGCCAGACTTCATAGATGCGGTCGAGACGATATCCTAAATCTAAGGCTTTGTGAAGTTCTGTAGTCACCCAGGTGGCAGTCAGACTGCGCTGTGAATCGGTGTGCTGGCATCGCTCGTCAGGGTCTAAGTTGCGATGTTCGGCACAGGTTCGGCATAAGGGAAAGAGTAATTTTCCTCCCGTCTTATAGGGCAAGACGGGGTGATACAGACCTCGTGGTGGTAAGACACGACAATGAATGAGACCAAAGTACTCTCTCACATTCTTGAAATCGCTGGTGATGACTTGAGGATGTCCGGTGGGAAACGGTTTGTATTTCAGAACGTAAGGATACAAGGAACACACATCGACGTATCGAATGTCTCCCTCGTCGCAATACAGACGCGTGGCATTCGTACGATCTCCGTATAAGGCTTCCCGAGGATTTAAAGGATCCTGAATATTGACTTCTTGAATAAACGTTTGTAACTCGGTGTTGTTTAGAACTTGCTGGTCAAACTCGTGATCCCATAGGCTCACGACTGTATACCCTTGTTCCTCTAAAGCTGTGGCTCGTTTCAAGGTCTGCACGTGCAGATCTTGATACGTATGCTGGACTCGATGAGGATGCATTTCCGTCAACAGATTCGGATAACAGATAGGACACCCGTGCCAGTAACAGCCGTAGAATTCATAGACGATGCGCGATTCCTCATCGTACCCGTCCACCGTATAGGGGCCTAAAGTGACTTCACCCCCATTTTTAGCATGACGTATGGAATGGTGTTGATCCCGTTGAGGATGACTGCGGGTTTGATACAGGCTGTGTGAACCAGATAGTTCAAGATGAACTGCCCATCGTATCCCTTGAAATTGTGCGCAATGATGGTAGCCTCGTCGTGTTTGAAGGTCACATTACCCTTCTCGTCCGTCTCGGCCTGCAATAACCAGTCCATAAACTGTTTTAAGGTATCGGTTCCTTGAAATATGAAGCGGCGTTGCGCTCCAAATCCTTGACAGTAGTGACAGGGGATGTCGATATCTAAACTGTCGCAATGTTGACAAACGCGTTCTGCTACACATAAATTAGGGATGTGAATTCCGTTTTCCTGTGTACATTCGAAGTCGTAATAAATGTACATTTTCAAATCCTTGTTGCGTTTGGGCTTGGGTTTCCTTTGAACAAAGCAGCGATGTGGCATGGTGACGAGTTTCTTACAGATGCGGCATTGTGGTTTTCCCCCGCACGCGTGTCCCTTTAATAATTGCTGGGACATCCATTTCTGACACTGGTCACAACGCCCCATTAAACTGCAGACGGTTGTTGAAGCATTGCTACTGTAGGGTTTCAAGTGGGTCTGGTAACACGTAGCATTTCTGAAAAAAACCCTTACAATGAGGGCAATTCGTATGGATACCGTCCGGGGAACAGGGAGTATTGGCTAAACAAAACGAACATCGGTGAGGACAGACGGTACGATGGTCTTCGATGTGACTATATCCTACATCACAGTAATCGCAATAATATGGATTTTCCGTCATTCCCGCCATAGATGTAATGGCGTCGTAATGTTCATTATCCAGTAGAATGTTCAAACAAACACCATGTCCCTGTCCTTTGTAGATGGGTTCTAACCTTAAACGCTGTGTGTTCGTCTTAAATTGAAATATTTTCAATCGATAATGAGGGGCAAGTACCTGCTGTAATTTCTCCCACTCCTGAGGACCACAGGGATCGTTGATTGCACAGCCGGCTTGTTCCATGAGAGCTAAGGCCTGTCGTTTCTTGTCGTGAGCTTGTGTATCCCCTTTTCTCATGCGTAACCATTTCTTTTCCCATTCGGGGTCCGGAACCGCAGGTTTTTGACTGTGTAACCGTGCCACGGCGATAGTCCGGGGCAAACATAGGGAATCCTCGGGGTTTTGAATTTGAACGATAATTCTCTTGGAGATCTTAAATTTCTTTTTATCGACTTGTAGATGTTTTTTCTTGTTTCCCCCGCTACCTTGCGGATATTTCACATGAAAAAAATCCAGTTGTGTGGCTCCGTCTATCATCAGGAACTCTTATTTAGATTGCTGTACGGCTTCTATCTTATTCAAAATTTTATCCTCGTTGAGATTCTTGGACTGTGTGAATTCCACCCAAATCTCGGAATCCAAAGACGGGTGACGAATATTGAGCCGTACATAATCATTGGGGTTGCACTGCATTTCCCGTTTCACATTTTTGAGCATATCTTTGAATAATCGCCGAATAAAGGAAGAATCTGGAAGCTCTTTGAAAGTAACGTTGTACACATTTTGTTTCACTTTAAATTTCCTGGAATGCCGGCCTCTGTCAAGCTTGATTTGATAATATTCCGACACTAACTGTCGTTTTTCTCTATCTATCCCCCCTCCCCGCTGTAAAAATCTCACTCGTCGCCAGTTTTCTCTGCGGAGTTCTAATTCACACTCTCGCTGTATGTGAAGTTGTTCCTCTAAAAATCTCAATCGCTGTTCAATATAATTGCGGGGGAGTCCATTTCTGTTATTCCGTAAGTCGTTGTGTATTCGCTCAGACATGCTGATGAAAGTGACAACGCGAATTGTGTATTGCGTTTATATACTTATTGTGACGTCATAGAAAAGCAGTTTTTTTCACAACGTCATATAGAATGTTCCAGTCCTAGCTCGGCCACAGCGTCTTATAGAATGTTCCACAACGTCAATAACCTGGACTCTAAATTAATTAGATTGTTTATTTAATAAATGTGTAAACTTAACATCATGCGTTTTTTATTCATACCACTGTGGATTTTAAAGGATTAACACACCGATAAAACACAGGCCTCATCGTCATACCGACTTTACTGTTACGTCATAGCGCTATCGATCCATTGTTGCGTCATAGCACGCGCTCTAGTTCATCCTAACCCGGCCGTCCTAGCACGCGCTACCCTACCCCACTCTCCAGTGCGTTCTAAAACTTGACCTTTTGACCTCAAAAGTGCACTCAGTTGAACCACCCATCGGGACGCGTTATACTACTGATGATCAACGAGTCACTACGAAAAAATGACAGACGTAGCAGGAAGGATAGTGCAAGTACAAGTCTGTTGGATATATCCATCCCGACAGCCGAACCAGCTTGCCCTGACGACGATTTCACGGATTAAGACATCATGCTGTAAAGTGTGACGGTCATTGACGACAGATGCATGCATGTAGACACACATATTTTGTAGAATAGTAGCGAAAAACGTTAGTAGCACATGTACTCAGCTTTATTATTAAATTATGGAAAATGAAAACATCATTCATTGAAAAGGGAACAGGGACTATCATACAAAAGTACAGACCGAGAAAAAAAAAGAAAAAGAAATGTACCTGCCATGTGCACACTGTTTGGCCTTTTGTGTAGCTACAGACTTATGGAAGCACCAATAGTCATGTCCAGCAAACAAACCTCAACAAAAATTAAAACACTCTATATGTGAAGGACGTTTGCTGTTACCCTGTGACTCCGAATTTTCAAAGAACTACATGAAATTGTTTTTCAAAAAGTGCCAATTTTTGGCACTTTAGTTTTCCTTTTAGCTCTTACCATTTTTTTTTTTTATTTTTTTCTTTTTGTCATTCCGAATGTCCAAAATTTTGGCTTGGGCATCACTGAAGAGACATTATTTGTCGAATACACACCCGCCGCGAGCCCGTTATCCGCAGTCAAAATCAGCGTGCCAAGAACGGCTTAACAATCGGTATGAAACGTCAGACAGCATTTGATCCAATGATAGGTTGTATTGACGAACTAGATCGTTATGACGACCTTGTAATTTGCTAAATACTGACTTCAATCGAGACTGCTGAAACCCCAGTACTATCAACTAGTTTGTTAGTAGCTTACCTCCATTTAAAAACTGACTATACGCAGAACAAGCTCTTGTATATCGAATCAGTTGATATATATATAAACACCATATGAAAGTGATAATGGAATTATTTTTATATTGCTACATAAATATGGGAAGTTCGCGATGGAGAAGCTGAAATCATCCTGTTTGCCATACAGTTGAGTTGTGAGTTCATGTTATTTCAATAAAATTTATGGAATTGATCGCTGTTCGTGGTCTTCATTTTCATAAAATAACAATAAAGCTATATGTTTGACTTCTACCATAAAACAATAACTAAAACAATACGACAGGAAATCAAATATATATATGCAATATATTTAAATATACATGATCATCTTGCATTCAAGAATGATTGTATCTTGCTTATCGTCTCAGACGCTCGAGCATTTTTCACTCATATGGAGACGTCACCAAGACCGGTGAAGGGCTTCAAATTTAGACCTATGCCTGACGCTTACGGCCATTGAGCAGTGAGGGTTCTTTAGCGTGCCACACCTTCTGTGACTCGGGTCAACCGTTTTTAAGGTCATCTCCGAGGACCCGTGACATTCACACCCGATGCCGAGCGTTTGGCGATGGAACTGTCACTACCTGTTTTAACGTGTTAGGTCTGTCACGGCCGGGATTCGAACCCCGGCCTTCCGCATGCGGGACGAACGCTCTAACCTCTCGGCCACCGCGGCGGTCTAAGCGTTGAAGAAAGATACATAAAATCCCTCAAAACTTCATAATGTACAGGGATTGTTGTGTATTTTAGCACAGGTACAAAAATATTGTACATGTTTTCCATGTTCAGCAAGCAGTCCTTCTGTCCATCACATACAACATAACCTAAAATTATATAGAAATAAGTGCATACACTTGTATTCAATAAAATCATGCTGTCGCCTTGACGTCAACTGTGCTTATGTAGTAAGTATTTGGTTAGTGTACTTAAAGGAACGTTAATAACACTTTTACATTAAGTATCAAGACGAATCTGTAATTTTATTATTATTTTTTCAATTTCAGAATGCACTCAGTATAGAGTATAAAGAACTGCTCATCCTTGTGTCTTGCGACTCACCATTGTGTACTACATTCCACTTTTCTGATATGGAACTGTTCGAAGAAATTTTATCTGTAAAAATTGGCTTGCATTTATCATTAAGTCTTCCTCAACAACTGCAACAAAGGATTCCCATATGCTATCAACTATTTGCAGACATTGAATAGATATCGCCATCAATCTATCCAAAAAATATCAGAAATAGCTCGAGAACCATTATTAGGAAGAAACAATTGCCATTGCAAATTCGCCTCTTTCTTGCTATCCATCTCTACAAATTCATCGATCTAAAAGACATTACGTATCAGATATACAAAATGCCAAAACAACATGCAAAAAGAAAGGCACGAAACATTAAAGCATTATGTTTGGAAAATATACAGCATATGAGCATGTTGTATCTCGAGGAAAATGCTAAAGATTTAAGTTGATGGTTATACTTCAGAATCTCCCAATGCACCCTTTTATGTTTTAAGAACTAGATTTGAAAGTAAGTCACAAATTTTATATTAAAAAAATTTATTTATTCATGTCAAGTTCAGGTCTTCTTGAACAGTGAGCACCTCCTGCTCTACATGTCACCCTTTTATGTTTTGGTTTCCAAGGTCGGATATGAAGCTCTCAGCTATCCAAGAATAAAGACTGTTAATACCCAGATAGTTAAGCAGAATAGCGGGGGGAAGCTTTAAAAGTTCGTTACCTTACAAGAAACAGCAAAATCTCAGCCAATCTGAAACTTATTTTGGGTAAAGCAACATGCAAATAAAGAATATCATTGAATGATTATGGTTTTACGCTGTTTTAGCAATATTTCAGCCATTTTACGTCGGTTAGCTTATTGAAATATGTTTGGTTGTGAGTTTTCCTAACGACCCTCAATGACCTTCCTGTTTTTCGAAAATCAGGGAAACGATCTTTAATCTATTCAAAACAATCAAACAGTGTAACGTAATGAAACCCCCTGTGTGGACACTTTCGTAAGAGGCGTCAAAATAGGGGCAACCAGTTTGCCTTGTGTTGCAACACGAAGGGACGGAGAAAAGGAACCTGGCTCCGGGATCATGAAACTGTCTTAAACTTTAAGATTGTCTTAAATCAATAAAGTTGCACTTAAGATTTAAGACTGGTCTTAAAGTGGATCACAAACAAATCACTTAGATTTAAGATTGGTATTTTGTCTTAAATTTTAAGACTGTCTTAGAGCTGTCTTAACTTTCTAAGATTGTCGCTAAGTTCATTCAAAATGGCCGCACTTGTTGCATTTTTGAGGCGAGTTGGAAATGATCAGCATAATGCCCGTCCACAAAGACGTCTTCCCCGACCAAGAGTATTTAAGGATCGCTTAAACCCACTCGATATGCGGCCGGCAGACGAGGAGCTCTATGAAAGGTACCGTTTCCGCCGACCCACCATTATTTTTCTCTGTGGTCTAATAGAAGATATCGTCATCCATCCCACAAGAAGATCGCTGGCCCTACCTCCAATGGTACAGCTTTTAGTGTTTTTGAGGTTTGTTGCGACCGGTGCCTTCCATCAACTAATTGGAGATTCAATACACCTCTCCAAGTCAACGGCTGGAAGATGCATTAGAAGGGTTGCGTCAGCGTTAGTTATCCTCGCTAATCGTTATATTATATTCCCAACTGACCAAAACGCGACTAATACCAAGAGAAAGTTCCACAACATAGCAGGAAAAACACCAGAATTGCCTAGCTACAGGGCGCCGCCATTGTGGACACCCAAAGTTGTGCGGAGAAGAAAAGTTGACAGGAGATCTGATTGGTCATTAACAGAAAATCTTTGTGATGGAATTTAATAGTGAAATATAAGTGATAAAAATGACAGGTGACATAACAGAATATGTAGAAAGATACAGAAGTTATAAGGGAAGATCTGAGTGGAGAGGTGATATTTGGATGGACAATTTCATTCAGTGCGGATCTACACTAGTTGTAAACAGGCCAAAATTTGAAGGAAAAACGCAACGGCAAGCCATATATTTTTTGGTGGAATTTTGAAGGGGAGATGATGAACTTTGCTGAATGGTGACTGATTTTTTGAAAATTGGCTTAATAAATAATTGACAGTGATTGGAATTTGTATGGAAGTCTATGGGAAAACATTTGGTGGTGTTTGTCCAGCAGGTATGAATTATAGTTACTTTCCATTTCACATGACCTTCACATTTCCAAGCACATGACAATCAGTCCACACTATTCGTCCTACACGCATTTCAGTTCAAGCTTTTCAACCCTCCTAAACTGAATAAAACGCATCTCCTATTTAGATAGCGATTATAAATACTTTATAAAAAATCCTATCATTGACACATGTAATTCCAAAACATGCTGAAAGGATAACGAATTGTTTAGGTATTTTATAATAGAGCTAAGGGGAAGGTTGGGGGGGGGGGGGTTAAAGACACAATGTATTGTCCATATCATGAGAAGAAAAAATCTCTCGCTGTGACCTTCAATTCGACTTTTAGATATATCGATGACGTTTTGTCTATTAACAATGATAGCTTTCATTCATATGTCGATTTGATATATCCCTGTGAGCTGGAAATAAAGGACACCACAGAGTCGTCCACTTCTGCTTCATACTTAGATATTTTATTGAAAGTAGACATTAACGGCAAACTAACAACTCAACTGTATGACAAACGGGATGATTTCAGCTTCTACATCGTCAACTTCCCACATTTATGTAGCAATATTCCATTATCACCTGCATATGGTGTTTATATATCTCAACTGATTCGATATGCAAGAGCTTGTTCTGGGTATAGTCAGTTTTTAAATCGAGGTAAGCTACTGACAAACAAGTTGATGGTAAAGGGATTTCAACAGTCTCGATTGAAGTCAGCATTTCGCAAATTCTATGGTCGTTATAACGATCTAGTGCGTCAATACAACCTCGCATTGGGTCAAATGCTGTCTGACGTGTTTCATACCGATTGTTAAGCCGTTCTTGGCACACTGCTTTTGACTGCGGATAACTCCGTTTACCTGATCAGGATATGGGGCTCACGGCGGGTGTGACCGGTCAACAGGGGATGCTTACTCCTCCTAGGCACCTGATCCCACCTCTGGTGTGTCCAGGGGTCCGTGTTTGCCCAACTATCTATTTTGTATTGCTTGTAGGAGTTATGAGATTGATCACTGTTCGTTATCTTCACCTTGCATCCAATTAACCACTTTGTGTCTAATATAGATGTCCTCAACCGGAAAGGATATCATTCCTTAAATGTTATGGTAAATATGTTTTAAAGACTGTTTCGCATTGTTCTCCATTCCCCATTACTGTTATTGTGTAAATTCTATAATTTATGGTGATACATGATTTGTAAATTAAAAAAAAAAAAAAAAAAATCAAGGAGTGGGTAAGTCGTTGACTTTTGCTCATGACCATTATATTGAAAAACTTAACAAACTAGAGGTGTTTATAATTATTCATTTGTATCATGCAGGATAGATACATTGGACTGTATTATGCAATGTATCAATATTCATGAATATTGTAAAAAAAAAAAAAAAAAAAAAAAAAAAAAAAATCAGATGTCATGCGACACCAATTTTGTTATAACCAACTGTGTGGCGAAACGGCCAGGGTCTTGCCATGATTCCAGAGTCTTTAGAGAAAGTACTCTATGTCGTCAGTTTGAGAATGGTAAATATTTTTGTCATATATCAAAACTTATAGACAAGATATAGATGTAAATGACGTGGTTTCACAAAGTAACTCATAAATTCAGAAAGGTATATAAACTCAGAACCACTTATCTTAAAAGATGATCAACCAATTGCAATGTATTCAATTTGAATCTGGTCAGACATAATCTTTCATAGGAGAGGGACATATGCCACACTTTACAATGTATAATGAAATACATAATTCACATTATACATTGTCGCTTTCACATAAGTTATAAATTTTGGCCCCGTGATTTTTGAAAGATTTTCAAATGACTCCAGTCCATTTTCACTTATTCCCGAATTTGACAATTTCCAAAGCACTATGATTGACAATTACAGGTCAGCATGATGGCTTGCTGCTTGGTGACTCTGGATACCCATGCAAAACCTATCTAATGACTCCCTACAACAATACCAATGATGTACGACACAAAGAGCGGTTCAACTCAGCACTGTGCCGTACACGAGTTGTAATTGAGCAAACTTATGGGATTTTAAAGAGGAGGTTTCCATGCCTGGCAGTTGGTCTGCGGACAAAACCGGATAGAGCCTGTCAGTATGTGGTGGCATGTGTGGTTCTACATAATATAGGAATTTTGAGACAGGACATTGTGACCATTTCAGCTGATGACCTACTCATAGCTGGACCAGATGTCCAAGAGATTGATCACGCCAACAACAACGGTTTCACATACAGGGATATCATTGCCAGACAATGTTTTAATCAATGAACAAATTATGATTGTAATATATCAATCAAGGTCAAAGTCACCGGAGGTACATATGTACTAGTTAGTTGGTCAAAACATTTTTTTATCATTTCCAAAGACTTCCTGTCTCTATCTATTCCAGTTCTACAAGTATACCTGTTTATCATTTTCACAGTCATATTTAGAGGTGATCAATCTCATGTAACTCCTATAGGAATACAAAACTTGAAATAATTGTTTTATCACAATGATGTTCCCCCTTCCATTTTCTATAGTTTTACAATGAAGCATATTGTACAAGTTTCAAGTCCATCTGATAAGCCACAGAGGAGTTCTAAGTGTTCACAAGATTTAATGAGAGGAAGAAAGGAAACTGCACAAAAACAATAAAATATATTTTATTCCATTAATTGTGTACAATATCGTCAACAAATTGTAAAAAATATTAATCATTTTTAGAAAATGCAATCATCTTATAGATGTACATCAAGAAATCTATAACAATTTCGATGTCAATTGTAGTGAAAGTGTAATACATCAAATCATATATACATGTGTAAATAATAGAATGAAATGGACATTGATGAATTCTATCATTATCAATTAGATTGCCTACAACATCAATGCTCACTGATAAAATACTGAAATGGTTTAATATTAATCTTAAAGGATGGATGGTAAAACACAACTTGACCTCACAATCACTTGTTATTCATATACTATGAAAATATCATTTTTATTAAATGCATATTAAAATTATAGCTAGTAATTACACTATTGAACAAGTAATGAATATAGTTGCATTAGCAAGTCTTTTGAGAGGTAATTAATGAATCAAATTCGAGTCTGATATATTGTAGCCACTGCATTGAAAAATCAGCTGTAGTTTTCAAATAGACTTTGAAAATATCTTGTAAACAAAATATAATTCAGTTACTCCATAGGGAGTTAACTTCCCTTTTCAATTGGGAATTGAAGTGAGAATTAATATGTCATTAGTATTTGAACAATTATATATTGATTTGATACATTTTTCATTTAGCAGGATAGTCTCAAACTAAAAATGAAGAAATGGAAAAGAGTCCTTTATATCATTAGTTCTATCTACAAACATATATTTCAAATATTTAGAAGTAACATCTTTAGAATAATGTAATTCACACATGGGAAATATTGAATGTTTGCTGAGAAACACTTCATTGAAAAAAATTACAGTCATTTGATAAAAAATCACCAATGCTCTTGACACAATTTTTATACCAATCTTCAAAAAAAAAAATGTTAATCATTATCTTAAAAAGATCAACATCAAAACCACTTACAATAGTAAGGTAGAAACTAATATATATGTTTGTCATGTGTGAAAAAAATAATTTTACTTTGGAGATCGAGACTTTAATTTGCATATTTACAGAACAACCTCTAATAGAGTTGGTTTTCATGCTGTTAATACTATTTTGGGTAAATTTCCACTAAATCATAACATTATTACAGTTGAAAAATATTATATTTTATGCATGCTTAAAGCAGTATATTTTCCCATGCTTTGTGAAAATAACATTTCAAACTTATATGGTTTACTGTCTCATTTAAGAACAAATTACTGTATTGAAATGCACATACCAATACATAAATCTAAACTGTCTGACTTTGAAAATCAAGTTTTTTATATTAACCATAACTAATCAATTAGTTATGATGATAAAAAATGTTGTCAACATCAATAACTCCTCAGCTGGTATTTTCTATACTATATGTCCATTATACAATGATTTCCCTGACGTCCACAATTAAGTATGTAATTCAATATAGTAGTAGTTTTTAGGGTCATCTTAAGGTAGCTCCATCCTCATGTGACTTATCAATATTAATGGTTAAAAGTGGGAAAACTTTATTAATTTCCACTCAATATAGTTTAATTTAATTAATAACCAAATATATATATATATATATATGTTGCCACCTTTTTAAAGATGTCAGACATACAAAAACAGAAGTATACATCAATATCAGAAAATCACACATTTTGGTTAAACAGAATAATAAAAATAGATAAAAACTTGTTGAAATGACAAAATTTAAATATCAACAGTTTTAAAAAACTGATAATTCATAAATATGTATAGATTAATTGTGGATATTAGGTAAACCAATGTATAATAGACATCCAGTAGAGGAATTTCAGCATAGGAGGTATTGCCCTTGACAAAATTATTTTAATCATAAATAATTAATTATCTATGGAAAATATAAACTTTTTCAGTATTAATAGTTTACCAGATTTTTTATTATATCCAGTGAATAAAATTCCACAGAAAGATATATTTCTATCATGCGCAAAGTTTAATTTATTAAGATTTTTGTAAAAACCTGACATCACACGAGGATCGATCAACCTTAACAAGTTTTTAATGTATTTTTATCATTCTTATTGCAAATGTGCAATTCTCTGATGTTGAGAAATACCTTTCTTTATGTAAGTCTGACATCTTTAAAAGGGTGGCAACATACACATGGTCTTTGGTTATTGAAATAAACTAAACTGTGTCTTTTTTCCAGCTAATGCATACATATCATGAATCACATATACATGTAATTTCTGCAATCTGCAAACAACAATTACTCATTCAATATCAGTTGTCAATCCATACTATTATATAGATGCATGCATACCACTGAATTAAGGTGAACTATTGAAGAAACAGTATGAACAACAAAAAGTAACTGCTTCTGAATACTAGAGAGAGGAAAATGAACAAAAACTGGCATTAAAAACCAAAAAAAAAAAAAAAACACCAAGAGGCCCAATGGGCCACAACGATCACCTGAGTCACCTTGGCCCATATCTGAAGACTTTCCATATATATTTGCATGTAAAACCTTAGTCCTTATTATGGCCAAAAACTACCCTTTGCAAACTTGAATCTACACTATGTCAGAAAGCTTTCATGTAAATGTCAACTTCTTTGGGCCAATGGTTCTTGAGAAGAAGATTTTTAAAGCTTTTTCCTATATTTCTATGTAAAGCTTTGACCCCCCCCCCCCCCCCACACACACACTTGTGGCGCCATCCTACCACCGGGGGCCATGGTTTGAACAAACTTGAATCTGCAATATGTCAGGAAGC